>NC_057804.1:321588396-321848075 GCF_018294505.1 Triticum aestivum | reverse complement strand
GATCAGCTTCAGTTAGCAGTAGTAGGGAAGGAATCGCTCCATCGGGTTCAGTTAACAGCCATCGATCAATCGCTCGGGTTCAGTAACGCGTAGCCTGCAGTGCAATCGCTCGGGTTCAGTTAGAGCCCAATGCCTCGCTCGGC
This sequence comes from Triticum aestivum, assembly GCF_018294505.1. Classification (NCBI taxonomy): domain Eukaryota; kingdom Viridiplantae; phylum Streptophyta; class Magnoliopsida; order Poales; family Poaceae; genus Triticum; species Triticum aestivum. Next base: position 321,847,932 of record NC_057804.1, on the reverse strand, counting down.
TTTAGTTAGAGCCAACGCCTCGCACACACGCGCATACGTACGAGAGAAATGCGCATCGCTCCGCCCCTGACCTCCCACCGTAACTAGCAACTCCCCAAAATTTTCCTCCCCCTCGCTTCTACCATGATTTTTTCCGTCATGGACGGCCCAAAGAATGTCATGCAGCTGCATCTCCGGCCCGCCCAGGACGAAAAGCCCATTTTCTATCATGATGTTTTGTCATAGAAGTAGGAGCCCACCACATCTATGATGATACCGGGTTTTGTCACAATTATCGTCATAGAAGTGTCATATGTATGACAGATTTTTTTTGTTCGGCCCAAAATGTCACGGATGTGTCTTTTTTTTGTAGTGCCCCTGGCGGCTTTCCGGCGCCACCAGAAGCAAGGGGGAGAGAGCCCCCCTTCTTGTTCTTCTTCCTTGACCTCCTCCCTAGATGGGAGAAGGGTTTCCCCTCTGGTCCTTGGCTCCCATGGCTTGGGAGGGGCGAGAGCCCCTTCGAGATTGGATCTATCTCTCTGTCTCTCTCTGTTTCTATGCTCCCTGATTCTGCCCTGGCACCGTTTCTTTTATATCCGGAGATCCGTAACTCCAATTGGATTGAAACCTTCGCCTAGATATCTTTCCAAAAATTAGCTTTCTTGCGGCCAAAGAAGGGCATCAACCGCCTTATGAGGGCCCCACGAGGGTCAGGGGCGCGCCCAGTAAAAGTGGGCACGCTGGCCACCCTCGTGGCCACCTCGGCACCGTCTCGCGTTGATTTTACTTCCTTCCAAAAATAAGCTCCGTCCGTTTTTATCCCATTTGGACTCCGTTTGATATTGGGTTTCTGCGAAACATTAAACATGCAACAAACAGGAACTGGCACTGGGCACTGGATCAATATGTTAGTCCCAAAAATAGTATAAAAAGTTGCCAAAAGTATATGAAATTTGAATTATATTGGCATGGAACAATCAAAAATTATAGATACGACGGAGACGTATCAGCATCCCCAAGCTTAATTCCTGCTCGTCCTCGAGTAGGTAATTGATAAAAAAGATAATTTTTGATGTGGAATGCTACCTAGCATAATCTTGATCATATGTCTAATCATGGCATGAATATTAATACATGAGTGATTCAAAGCAATAGTCTATCATTTGACATAAAAATAATAATACTTCGAGCATACTAATAAAGCAATCATGTCTTTTCAAAACAACATGGCCAAAGAAAGTTATCCCTACAAAATCATATAGTCTGGCTGTTGCTCTATCTTCATCACACAAAGTATTTAATCATGCACAACCCCGATGACAAGCCAAGCAATTGTTTCATACTTTAGTAATCTCAACCTTTTTCTACTTTCACGCAATACATGAGCGTGATCCATGGACATATCACTATATGTGGAATAGAATGGTGGTTGTGGAGAAGACAAAAAGGAGAAGATAGTCTCACATCAACTAGGCGTATCAACGGGCTATGGAGATGCCCATCAATAGATATCAATGTGAGTGAGTAGGGATTGCCATGCAACAGATGCACTAGAGCTATAAGTGTATGAAAGCTCAAACTGAAAACTAAGTGGGTGTGCATCCAACTTGCTTGCTCATGAAGACCTCGGGCATTTGAGGAAGCCCATGATCGGAATATACAAGCCAAGTTCTTTAATGAAAATTCCCACTAGTATATGAAAGTGAAAGCATAGGAGACTCTCTCTGTGAAGAACATGGTGCTACTCTGAAGCACAAGTGTGGTAAAAAGGATAGTAGCATTGTCCCTTCTATCTTTTTCTCTCATTCATTTTTTATTTGGCCTTTTTTTATTTGTCCTCCACCCTTTTTTTATAAAGTCCGGAGTCTAATTCTGACTTGTGGGGGGATCATAGTCTCCATCATCCTTTCCTCACTTGGACAATGCTCCAATAATGAAGATCATCACACTTTTATTTACTTACAACTCAATATTACAACTCGATATCTAGAACAAAGATATGACTCTATATAAATGCCTCCGGCGGTGTACCGGGATGTGCAATGATCTAGCGTAGCAATGACATCAAAAAATGGACAAGCCATGAAAACATCATGCTAGCTGTCTTACGATCATGCAAAGCATTATGACAACTAATGCTCAAGTCATGTATATGATGATGATGAAAGTTGCATGGCAATATATCTCGGAATGTCTATGGAAATGCCATGATAGGTAGGTATGGTGTCTGTTTTGAGGAAGGTATATGGTGGGTGTATGGTACCGGTGAAAGTTGCGCGACACAAGAGAGGCTAGCAATGGTGGAAGGGTGAGAGTGCGTATAATCTATGGACTCAACATTAGTCATAAAGAACTCATATACTTATTGCAAAAATCTACAAGCCATTGAAAACAAAGTACTACGCACATGCTCCTAGGGGGATAGATTGGTAGGAAAAGACCATCGCTCGTCCCCGACCACCACTCATAAGAAAGACAATCAATAAATAAAATTGTGCTCCAACTTCATCACAAAGCGGTTCACCATACGTGCATGCTTCGGGAATCAAAAACCTCAACACAATTATTTCTACTAATCCGCGGTTGCCCACTAGCATGACTCTAATATCACCACCTTTATTATCGGAAAACTATTGCATGGAATCAAACATATCATATTCAGCGATCTACAAGTTTATGTAGGATTTTATGACTAACCATGTGAATGACTAATTCCTGTCATCTCTCTAAATAGATATAAGTGAAGAAAGAGAGTTTAATTCTTTCTACAAAAGAATATGCCCACGCTCTGACAAATATAAGTGAAGCAAAAGAGCATTCTACAAATGGCGGTTTTCTATGTGAAGAGAAACAGGCAATCCAAACTTCAAATGATATAAGTGAAGCACATGAAGCATTCTATAAAGCCATACTCAAAAGATTTAAGTGAAGTGCAATGAGCATTCTATAAATCAACCAAGGACTATCTCATACCAGCATGGTGCATAAAAGAAAAGTGAAAACTAAATGCAAAAGACGCTCCAAGACTTGCACATATCGCATGAACGAAACAAATCTGAAAACATACCGATACTTGTTGAAGAAAGAGGGGATGCCTTTCAGGGCATCCCCAAGCTTAGACGCTTGAGTATCCTAGAATATTTACTTGGGGTGCCTTGGGCATCCCCAAGCTTGAGCTCTTGCCTCTCCTCCTTTTCCTCATATCGTGACCTTCTCGATCAAACACTTCATCCACACAAAACTTCAACAAAAAACTCGGTAAGATCTGTTAGTATAATAAAGCAAATCACTACTCTAGGTACTGTTGCAAACCAATTCATATTTTGTTTTTTCATTGTGTCTACTGTAATATCGCTTTTCCATGGCTTAATCCACTGATAGAAATTGATAGTTTCATCAAAACAAGCAAACTATGCATCAAAACAGAATCTGTCAAAAACAGAACAGTCTATAGAAATCTGAACATTAACCATACTTCTGGTACCCCAAAACTTCTACAAAAATTAGGAAAAAATAAAAAATTTGTACAACAAGACAGTGCAAAAAGAATCAGAACCATTTGACATTCCAGTAAAAAAATGTAAAATCGTGCACTAGCCAAAGTTATTGTCCTGCACCGCACAAACCAACAAGCATTGTAAACATCCTAAAGGCAAGCCTTAGCACATTATTTTTATAATACAATGGAATTTTAAAAGGGTATAATTATTTTTGATGAAAAGTTTCTATAATCAAGATTCACAAAGTTTCCGTGAGCATGAACAAAGTTCAAGGAGCTCTCCCACTTCAACAATGCTTGCCTTTCTCACTTTCACTTTCCCTTTTGAAAAGTTTTGGGTTCCCCTGTTTATTTTTGTTGTTTTTAAACTATATAAAAGCACTCAACAAAAATAAATGACTCTCTAAAACTTCCGGGTTGTCTCCCTGGCAGCGCTTTCTTTAAAGCCATTAAGCTAGGCATATAGTGCTCAAGTAATGAATCCACCCGGATCCCAAGGTATATCAAAGACAATTTTAATTAACAATGATTTGTGATTTAGTAGTGAGCACAAAGTAACATATATCATGTAACAACGAATTCTAACTCTCTTACTATGCATCGGCATGTCATAAAAGAACAATTCATGCTCACATAGTAAAGGCCAATGCATAATATAAGCAGTTTCTTGCAATTCCATCGTGTTGGAAACATAGAGAGGTGGAGATATAGTTCCTCTCTCATAATAATTGCAAGTAGGAGCAGCAAGCAAATGCATATCACATTCATCAAAATTATCATGTGCAATGGTAAAAGGAAACCCATCAATATAATCCTTAATAAGCACAAACTTCTCCGATATAGTGTAGTTTGGAGAATTCAAAAAGATAATAGGACTATCATGCATGGGTGCAATAGAAACAATTTCATGTTTAACATAAGGAACTATAGCAAGTTCATCTCCATAAGCATAATTCATATTGGCATCTTGGCCACAAGCATAGCAAGCATCATCAAAAAGGGGTATTTCAAGAGAATCAACGGGACCATAACAATCATCATAGCAATCATCCTTCGGTAAGCACAAAGGGGAATTAAACAATGTATGAGTTGAAGAGTTACTCTCATTAGAAGGTGGGCACGGGTAGCTAATCCACTCTTCCTCCTTTTGTTCTTCGCTCTCCTCATCATCTTTTTCATCCAATGAGCACACAATTTCATCAATTTCTTGTTCTATAGACTCCTATAAAATATTAATCTCTTCTTGGACAGCAGAGAAGTCCTCAATATATGGTTTAACATAGGCATTAGAAGCATAATTGTTATAACAGTATTCAAGTATGGCAAAATTTTCAGATTTGTAGAGAGTAGCATCATACTTTTCAATCAAAGAAGCAATTTCATAAGCACCCTTAAAAGCAATGAATTCTTCAATTTGTTGAACATCATAGTAATTATAAACATCCTTAGAATACGAAGATACGATTCCATTATCACTAAACTCACATTGGTAGGGAAGGTGTTTCTTATAGTTTTCAGAACAACAAGTACCATCATATATTTCACATAAATTCCAAGCATAGCATTGCAAACGATGAATATTATCCAGTAAAAGCTTCCCTTTTTCAAATATACAGTGTCGCACATAACAAGTATTTTCATCTAAAGATTTTCCCTCAACTAACCTAGTGGGGGTTTCAGCACGAGCACAACGGGATCGAAGATGATCCAAGTAGAAAGCTTCAGGAGTGTGATAGATTTTGAGTGGTTCTTCAATCATTGGTGTAGTAGGCACAACTAATTTTTTTGGTATTTTGTGTTTCCTACCCATAACTAAGGATAGAAAACAACTAAGAACAGCAAATAAAAAAAATACTTAGTGATAAAGCAAACAAGCACACACGAGAATATTCACCCCACGCTATGACTCCCCGGCAACGACGCCAGAAAAAGGTCTTGATAACCCACAAGTGTACGGGATAATTGTAGCCTCTGTTGATAAGTAAGAGTGTCGAACCCAACGAGGAGCTAAAGGTAGAACAATTATTCTCTCAAGTCCTATCTGCCACGGATACGACTCTACGCACGCTTGACGTTCGCTTTACCTAGAACAAGTATGAAACTAGAAGTACTTTGTAGGTGTTGTTGGATAGGTTTGCAAGATAATAAAGAACACGTAAATAAAAGGTAGGGGCGGTTTAGTTAAAGAATCAATAAAGTAAGTATTAGTAGAGAGCTTTTTGTCACGAGAAAGTTATTTGTCCCTAGGCAATCGATAACTAGACCGGTAATCACTATTGCAATTTTATTTGAGGGAGAGGCATAAGCTAACATACTTTCTCTTCTTGGATCATATGCACTTATGATTGGAACTCTAGCAAGAATCCGCAACTACTAAAGATCATTAAGGTAAAACCCAACCATAGCATTAACGTATCAAGCCCCCTTTATCCCATACGCAAACAACCTACTTACTCGAGTCTATGCTTCTGTCACTCACGCCACCCACCATAAGCAAATCATGAACATATTGCAAACCCTACAGCGGGGATCCCTCATGCTTGCACGACATGGACAACACCAATAATAAAACATGCAACTCAAACCAATCACGATCATCAATTAACCCATAGGACAAAACGGATCTACTCAAACATCATAGGATAGCCATACATCATTGGGAAATAATATATAGCGTTGAGCACCATGTTTAAGTAGAGATTACAGCGGGTAAAAGAGGGGTTGCACTGCTGGATAGAAGGGGGAAGAGTTGGTGATGAAGGAGGTGAAGTTGTTGGTGTAGATCGCGGTGATGACGATGTTCCCCGGCGGCATTCCAGTGCCACCAGAAGCAAGGGGAGAGAACCCCTGATGATCCACAAGTATAGGTGATCTATCATAGTCCTTTCGGTAAGTAAGAGTGTCAAACCCGATGATGAGTAGAAGGAAATGACAAGCGATTTTCAGTAAGGTATTCACTGCAAGCACTGAAATTGTAGGTAACAAATAGTTTTTTGATAAGCTAATTCGTAACGGGTAACAAGCAATGAAAGTAAATGAAGTGCATCAAGGTGGCCCAATCCTTTTTGTAGCAAAGGACAAGCCTGGACAATTTCTTATAATGAGAAAAGCGCTCCCGAGGACACATGGGAATTATCGTCAAGCTAGTTTTCATCACGCTCATATGATTCACGTTCGGTACTTTGATAATTTGATATGTGGGTGGACCGGTGCTTGGGCACTGCCCTTTCTTGGACAAGCATCCCACTTATGATTAACCCCTATTGCAAGCATCCACAACTACAAAAGAAGTATTAAGGTGAACCTAACCGTAGCATGAAACTAGTGGATCCAAATCAGCCCCTTACGAAGCAACACATAAACTAGGGTTTAAGCTTCTGTCACTCTAGCAACCCATCATCTACTTATTACTTCCCAATGCCTTCCTCTAGGCCCAAATAATGGTGAAGTGTCATGTTGTCGACGTTCATATAACACCACTAGAGGAGAGACAACATACATCTCATCAAAATATCGAACGAATACCAAACTCACATGACTACTAATAGCAAGACTTCACCCATGTCCTCGGGAACAAACGTAACTACTCACAAAGCATATTCATGTTCATGATCAGAGGAGTATTAATATGCATTAAGGATCTGAACATATGATCTCCCACCAAGTAAACCAATTAGCATCAAGTACAAGGAGTAATCAACACTACTAGCAACACATAGGTACCAATTTGTGGTTTTGATACACGATTGGATACAAGAGATGAACTAGGGTTTTGAGAGGAGATGGTGCTAGTGAAGATGTTGATGGAGATTGACCCCCTCCCGATGAGAGGATCGTTGGTGAAGACAATTGTGATGATTTCCCCCTCCCAGAGGGAAGTTTCCCCGGCAGAATAGCTCCGCCAGAGCCCTAGATTGGTTCCGCCAAGGTTCCGCCTCGTCGTGGCGGAGTTTCGTCCCGTAAGCTTGCTTATGATTTTTTCCAGGGTAAGAGACTTCATATAGCAGAAGATGGGCACCGAAGGGCCAACAGGGGGCCCACGAGACAGTGGGCGCGCCTAGTAGGGGGGGCACCCTCGTGGCCAGGGTGTGGGCCCCCTCTGGTACTTTCTTTGCTCAATAATTCTTATTAATTCCAAAAATGACTTCCGTGGAGTTTCAGGATTTTTGGAGTTGTGCAGAATAGGTTTCCAATATTTGCTCCTTTTCCAGCCAGAATCCCAGCTGCTGGCATTTTCCCTCTTCATGATAAACCTTGTAAAATAAGAGAGAAGAGCCATAAGTATTGTGACATAACGTGTAATAAAAGCCCATAATGCAATAAATATCGATATAAAAGCATGATGCAAAATGGACGTATCAACTCCCCCAAGCTTAGACCTCGCTTGTCCTCAAGCGGAAGCCGATATCGAGAAATATGTCCACATGTTTAGACATAGAGGTGTCGATAAAATTAAAATACGGACCTGAGAGCATCATGATCATTCTTATAACAGCAACACATATATATATAAATATATATTTTGTGATATGATTTTTATGCTCAAGTAACAATCTATTCACAATGTCAAGTATGGTTCAGAAACTTTATTGAGAACTAACAAACTATAATCTCAGTCATTGAAGCAATTGCAATTTATCATAACATCGGAAAGAGTCAAGAATAGAGCTTTTCAGCAAGTCCACATAGTCAACTATCATATAGTCTTCTACAATTTCTAACACTCACGCAATACTTATGGTTATGGAGTTTTAATCGGACACTGAGAAAGATAGGGGCTTATAGTATTGCCTCCCAACGTATTCACCTTTGGGTGATGTCAACAATAATAGTTCATGCTAATTTACATCCAATTGGATATATATATCAGGATCTTTCCAACACGAGATGCTTGCCAAAGGATAAAATGAAAAAGGGAAAGGTGAAGATCACCTTGACTCTTGCATAAAGTAAAATACATAAAGTAAAAGATAGGCCCTTCATAGAGGGAAGCAGAGGTTGTCATGTGCTTTTAGGGTTGGATGCACGAAATCTTAATGCAAAAGAACTTCAATTTATATTGCCACTTGTGATATGAACCTTTATTATGCAGTCCGTCGCTTTTATTACTTCCATATCACACGATTGTATAAAGGTTATTTTCTCCGCACTAATAAGTCACACATATTTAGAGAGCAATTTTTATTGCTTGCAACATGACAACTTACTTGAAGGATCTTACTCAATACATAGGTAGGTATGGTGGACTCTCATGGCAAAACTGGGTTTAAGGATATTTGGAAGCACAAGTAGTATCTCTACTTGGTGCAAGGAATTTGGCTAGCATGAGGGGGAAAGGCAAGCTCAACATGTTGGAATGATCCATGATAATATACTTTAACTGAGATGTGAGCAAACATAAACCATTACATTGTCTTCCTTGTCCAACATCAACTCTTTAGCATGTCATACTTAATGAGTGCTCACAATCATAAAAGATGTCCAAGATAGTATATTTATATGTGAGAACCTCTCTTTCTTTATTACTTCCTATTAATTGCAATGATGACCAAAACTATGTTTGTCAACTCTCAGCAACTTTTATGCCTCATACTCTTTATATGAAGTCATTACTATCCATAAGATCAATATGAACTCTTTTATTCTTTTTATTCTTTCTATTTTCTCAAGATCATAGCAAGATACCAAAGCCCTTGACTCAACACTAATCTTTATTATATACCTCACGGACTCGATTACATAGAAGGATCACGAAGCAAAGCTCGAAACTAATTCATACCAAAACTTTATTCTAATAGATCTAAATATTACTAAAAGGATCGAACTAAGTAAAATTGTAAAGATAGGAGTGTGATGGTGATACGATACCGGGGCACCTCTCCCAAGCTTGGCAGTTGCCAAGGGGAGTGCCCATTCCCATGTGTTTTTGTCCTCGGAGGTGGTGATGGAGGAGTTGTTGGTGATGCAGGCTTCCTCCTCAATTTGCGCTTGAGGATGGAATTTTGCTCCCTTAGATCATCAATCTCCTGCTCAAGGCTTAATATCATTTTGCATTTTTCCTGTTTGTTTTCCTGCAAGAGACGAAAAGGGATAAACTCGATCTTGGGTTTCTTTGCCCTATGGGGAGGCTTGACTTTTTAAACTCCACATGCATATCCCCAGGTTGAGGTAACGGGACTTCATCTTCGTCTGAGCTCGTCTCCTTTCCCTTAGGCTCATAGTCTTCTTCCTCCTAAGTAGTCCAGCCACAATGCTCCAAGTCCCCGTAGACCTTAGGTTGCAAGGAAATCAGCCACATAGCTTTCTCCCTCCGAATCCTGGGACAACATATTGCTCTAATCTGCAACAGAAACAACTCAAAACAAAGACAGAAGACTTTTGCATGATACGGTGGTCAAAACCTTCGGGAGATTATATAATGATTTTTTACCGACCAAGAGAGGTATCGTGCAAGAAAACAGAGTCCGGGAGGCACACGAGGTGCCCACGAGACAGGGGCGCGCGCCCAGTAAGGGTGGGCGCGCCCTCTACCCTTGTGGAGGCCTCGTGTCCTTCCCGGATTACTTCTTGCTTTCCTAAATTCTTAAATATTCCAAAACGGAGAACAATTGCTATTAGAATTGTTTTGGAGTTGGTTTACTTACCGTACCACATACCTATTCCTTTTTGAGTCTGAAACGTTCCGGAAAGTGTCCCTTACGTATTCCTCCGGGGTTACGGTTTCAATAATATTAGTTTCAACATTTATAGGGTTACCTGAGATATAATGTTTGATTCTTTGACCGTTCACCACCCTCGGACTTGTGCCCTCAAAATTGTGGATTTTTATGGCATCGGAACGATAGACCTCCTCGATGACGTAAGGACATTCCCATTTAGAGAGAAGTTTTCCTGCAAAAAATCTTCAACGAGAGTTCAATAGCAACACATAATCACCTACGTTAAATTCTCGCTTTTGTATTCTTTTGTCATGCCATCTTTTAACTTTTTCTTTGAACAACTTGGCATTCTCATAGGCTTGGGTTCTCCATTCATCAAGTGAGCTAATATCAAATAACCTCTTCTCACCGGCAAGTTCGAAATCATAGTTGAGCTCCTTAATAGCCCAATATGCTTTATGTTCAAGTTCGAGAGGTAAGTGACATGCTTTTCCATAAACCATCTTATAGAAGACATACCCATAGGATTTTTATATGCAGTTCTATAGGCCCATAATGCATCATCAAGTTTCTTGGACCAATTCTTTCTAGATCTATTGACAATATTTTGCAAAATTAATTTGAGCTCTCTATTACTCAATTCTACTTGACCACTAGACGGAGGGTGATAAGGAGATGCAATTCTATGATTAACATCATACTTAGCAAGCATTTTACGAAAAGCACCATGAATAAAATGTGAACCGCCATCAGTCATGAGATATCTAGAGACTCCAAACCTCGGAAAAATAACTTCTTTAAGCATCTTAATAGAAGTGTTATGATCAACACTACTAGTTGGAATAGCTTCTACCCACTTAGTAACGTAATCAACAGCAACTAAAATATGTGTGTATCTATTAGAGGCAGGAAAAGGTCCCATATAATCAAAACCCCAAACATCAAATCGTTCAATAATAAGAGAATAATTCATAGGCATTTATTGAGGTCTACTAATATTACCAACTCTTTGACATTCATCACAAGACAAGACAAACATACGGGCATCTTTGAAGAGAGTAGGCCAATAAAAACCGTATTGCAATACCTTATGTGCAGTTCTATCTCCAGCGTGGTGTCTTCCATATGGTTCAGAGTGACACTTGAGTAGGATCTGTTCCTGTTCATGCTCAGATACACAACATCTAATAACACCATCTACTCCTTCTTTATGAAGGTGTGGGTCATCCCAGAAGTAATGTCTTAAATCATAAAAGAACTTTTTCTTTTGCTGGTATGTGAAACTAGGTGGTATAAACTTAGCAACAATGTAATTAGCATAATCAGCATACCATGGAGCAGTACGAGAAGCATTAATGACCGCTAATTGTTCATTAGGAAAGCTATCATCAATAGGTAGTGGGTCATCAAGAACATTCTCTAACCTAGATAAGTTGTCTGCAACGGGGTTCTCAGCTCCCTTTCTATCAATAATATGCAAATCAAATTCTTGGAGCAAGAGAACCCATCTAATAAGTATAGGTTTAGCATCTTTCTTTTCCATAAGATATTTAATAGTAGCATGATCAGTGTGAATAGTTACTTTAGAATCAACAATATAAGTTCTGAACTTATCACATGCAAATACGACTGCTAAGAATTCTTTTTCAGTGGTAGCATAATTTCTCTGGGCAGTATCAAGAGTTTTACTAGCATACTGGATAACATTTAATTTCTTATCAACTCTTTGCCTTATCACTAGCATCACACATAATTTCAAAGGGTAAATTCCAATCAGGTGGTTGAACAATAGGTGCAGTGATCAAAGCTTTCTTAAGTATTTCAAATGCTTCTACACAATCATCATCAAAGACAAAAGGAATATCTTTTTGCAATAAATTAGTTAGAGGCCTAGAGATTTTAGAAAAAGTCCTTAATGAACCTCCTATAAAAACCCGCATGACCAAGGAAACTTCTTATACCTTTAATGTACTTGGGGGCATGGCATCTTTTCAATAGCATCAACTTTAGCTTTATCAACTTCACTACCTCTTTCAGAAATTTTATGCCCCAAGACAATGCCTTCATTAACCATAAAGTGGCACTTTTCCCAATTCAAGGCGAGACTAGTGTCTTTGCATCTCTACAAAACTCGATCAAGGTTGCTCAAGCAATCATCAAAAGAGGATCCATAAACGGTAAAGTCATCCATGAATACCTCACAAATCTTTTCACAAAAGTCAGAGAATATATCTATCATGAATCTTTGAAAGGTAGCAGGTGCATTACATAAACCAAAAGGCATATGTCTATAAGCAAAAGTACCGAAAGGGAAAGTAAAAGTAGTTTTTGATTGATCCTCCGCTGACACAGGTATTTGAGAGAAACCAGAATAACCATCTAGAAAGCAGAAATGTGTATGTTTGGATAGTCTTTCTAACATTTGATCCATAAAAGGTAAAGGGTAATGATCTTTCTTAATAGCTTTATTCAATTTACTGAAATTATTACCATCCTATAACCTGTAATAATTCTTTGCGGAATCAATTCATCTTTATCATTAGGAACGACAGTAATACCTCCCTTCTTAGGGACGCAATGGACAGGACTTACCCAATCACTATCAGCAACGGGATAAATTATACCTGCCTCTAGGAGCTTTAGTATCTCCTTTCTTATCACTTCTTTCATCTTAGGATTTAACCGTCGCTGAGGATCTCTAACTGGTTTGGCATCTTTCTCCAATTTTATTTTGTGTTGGCATAGAGTGGGAGTAATGCCCTTAAGATCATCCAGAGTATATCTTTCTCCAATAGCAGCACGGTGCTTCTTTAGAGTTTTCAACCTTTCCTCTTCTTGCTCTGAAAGGTTAGCACTAATAATAACAGCATATATCTTCTTTTCATCAAGATAAGCATATTTAAGATTATCAGGTAATGGTTTGAGCTCAGACACGGGATCACCCTTGGGTGGAGGGGGATCCCCTAGGATTTCAACAGGTAAGTTGTGTTTCAGAATGGGACCCTGTTGAAGGAATACTTCATCTATTTCCCTTCTTTCATTCATAAACATATCATTTTCATGGTCTAGCAAATATTGTTCTAACGGATCAATAGGAGGCACGACAATAGAAGCAAGACCAATAATTTCATCCTTACTAGGCAATTCTTTATCACGGGGTTGTCTACTAAACTTAGCAAAATTAAACTCATGAGACATATCCCCTAAGCCAATTGTAACAACATCCTTTTTGCAATCAATCCTAGCATTAACAGTATTCAAGAAAGGTCGGCCAAATATAATAGGACAAAAGTCATCTTGTGGGGAACCAAGAACAAGAAAATCAGCAGGATATTTAACTTTCCCACACAAGACTTCAACATCTCTAGCAATCCCAACTGGTGAAATAGTATCTCTATTGGCAAGCTTAATAGTAACATCAATACCTTCTATTTCAGCGGGTGCAATATCATGCATAATTTCTTCATATAAGGAATGGGGTATTGCACTAGCACTAGCGCCCATATCACATAAGCCATGATAACAATGATGTCCTGTTTTAACAGAAATAACAGGCATGCCTACAACAGGTCTATGTATCTTAGCATCTGGTCTAGCAATATTAGCAACCTGTTCACAGAAGTAAATAACATGCCCATCTATATTATCATCCAAGAGATCTTTAACCATAGCAATACTAGGTTCAACTTTAATTTGCTCAGTTGGTGTATATGTTCTAGTATTACTCTTACGAACCATAGTTGAAGTTTTAGCATGATCCTTTATTCTAACAGGAAAAGGTGATTTCTCAACATAAGTAGTAGGAACAGTAGGATCATTATAAGTGATAGTCTTTTCTTCAACTGTAATAGGTGCAACTACTTTTACTTCAGTGGGAGGATTATATTTAAACCACTTCTCCTTAGGGAGATCAACATGAGCAGCAAAATATTCACAAAAAGAAGCTACTATCTCAGAGTCAAGTCCATATTTGGCGCTAAATCCATGAAAAGCTTTGATATCCATAAAAGATTTAACACAATCAAACTTAGGTGTCATACCTGACTCCTTACCATCGTCGGAACCCCAATCTTCAGAGTTGAGTTTAATTCTTTCCAATAAATCCCACTTGAATTCAGTAGTCTTCAGCATATAAGAACCAGCACAGGAAGTATCAAGCATGGTGCGATCATTGAGAGGAAGCCGAGCATAAATTTTTTGAATAATCATTTCTCTTGAGAGCTCATGATTGGGGCATGAATATAACATTGACTTAAGCCTCCCCCAAGATTGAGCGATGCTTTCTCCTTCGCGAGGCCATATATTATATATGTAATTAGGATCATGATGAACAAGATGCATACGGTAGAACTTCTGATGAAATTCCAACTTCAATCGTTTATAGTTCCAAGATCCCGTATCATCACATAGCCTATACCATGTTAATGCATCTCCCTTCAAAGATAAAGGAAAGATCTTCCTCTTAACAACATCATTGTGAATACCTGCAAGCTTAAATAATCCACAAACTTCATCCACAAAGATAAGGTGTAAATCGGGATGCAATGTTCCATCTCCTGCAAAGGGATTAGCTGGCAGTTTCTCTATCATACCCGAAGGAATCTCAAAGTAAACATTTTCAGTAGGTTCAGTAGGTTGAGGAGCAACTCTTTGCTCTACTGGTCGGGGCGAAGATGCCCCGAACAAGCCACTCAAAGGATTAGTTTCCATAGTAACAAGTGATAGAAAATTCCAGCACACTATATAAATGTTTCCATACCAAGTTTCAGTCACCAAAGGCGCTTCACACCCCGGCAACGGCGCCAGAAAAGATTCTTGATGACCCACAAGTATAGGGGATCTATCGTAGTCCTTTTGATAAGTAAGAGTGTCGAACCCAACGAGGAGCAGAAGGAAATGACAAGAGGTTTTCAGTAAGGTATTCTCTGCAAGCACTGAAATTGTAGGTAATAGATAGTTTTGTGATAAGATAATTCATAACGGGTAACAAGCAATGAAAGTAAATAAAGTGTAGCAAGGTGGCCCAATCCTTTTTGTAGAAAAGGACAAGCCTGGACAATTTCTTATAATGAGAAAAGCGCTCCCGAGGACATATGGGAATTATCGTCAAGCTAGTTTTCATCACGCTCATATGATTCGTGTTTGGTACTTTGATAATATGATATGTGGGTGGACCAGTGCTTGGGTACTGCCCTTTATTGCAAAAGCATCCCACTTATGATTAACCCCTATTGCAAGCATCCGCAACTACAAAAGAAGTATTAAGGTAAACCTAACCATAACATGAAACTAGTGGATCCAAATCAGCCCCTTACGAAGCAACGCATAAACTAGGGTTTAAGCTTTTGTCACTCTAGCAACCCATCATCTACTTATTACTTCCCAATGCCTTCCTCTAGGCCCAAATAATGGTGAAGTGTCATGTAGTTGACGTTCACATAACACCACTACAGGAGAGACAACATACATCTCATCAAAATATCGAACGAATACCAAACTCACATGACTACTAATAGCAAGACTTCACCCATGTCCTCAGGAACAAACATAACTACTCACAAAGCATATTCATGTTCATGATCATAGGAGTATTAATATGCATTAAGGATCTGAACATATGATTTTCCACCAAGTAAACCAATTAGCATCAACTACAAGGAGTAATCAACCTTACTAGCAACCCACAGGTACAAATTTGTGGTTTTGATACACGATTGGATACAAGAGATGAACTAGGGTTTTGAGAGGAGATGGTGCTGGTGAAGATGTTGATGGAGATTGACCCCCTCCCTATGAGAGGATCGTTGGTGAAGATGATGGTGATGATTTCCCCCTCCCGGAGGGAAGTTTCCCTGGCAGAACAGCTCCGCCGGAGCCCTAGATTGGTTCCGCTAAGGTTCCGCCTCGTGGCGGCGGATTTTCATCACGTAAGCTTGCTTATGATTTTTTCCAGGGTAAGAGACTTCATATAGCAGAAGATGGGCACCGGAGGGCCAACAGGGGGCCCACGAGATAGGGGGGCGTGCCCAGTAGGGGGGAGGCACCCCCACCCTTGTGGACAGGGTGTGGGCCCCCTCTGGTACTTTCTTTGCTCAATAATAATTCCAAAACCGACTTCCGTGGAGTTTCAGGATTTTTGGAGCTGTGCAGAATAGGTTTCCAATATTTGCTCCTTTTCCAGCCAGAATCTCAGCTGCCGGCATTCTCCCTCTTCATGATAAACCTTGTAAAATTAGAGAGAATAGCCATAAGTATTGTGACATAACGTGTAATAACATCCCATAATGCAATAAATATCGATATAAAACCATGATGCAAAATGGACGTATCAGCCCCCTTTCTTCTTCTTCTTCCTTGACCTCCTCCTTAGATGGGAGAAGGGATTCCCCTCTGCTCCTTGGCTCCCATGGCTTGGGAGGGGCGAGAGCCCCTCTGATATTGGATCTATCTCTGTGTCTCTCTCTGTTTCCGTGCTCCCTAATTCTGCCCTGGCACCGTTTCTTTTATATCTGGAGATCCGTAACTCCAATTGGATTGAAACCTTCGCCCAGATATTTTTCCAAAAATTAGCTTTCTTGCGGCCAAAGAAGGGCATCAAGCGCCTTACGAGGGGCCCACGAGGGTCAGGGGCACGTCCAGTATAAGTGGGCGCGCGGGCCACCCTCGTGGCCACCTCGGGCACCGTCTTGTGTTGATTTTACTTCCCAAAAATCATAAATATTCCAAAAATAAGCTCCGTCCGTTTTTATCCCGTTGGACTCTGTTTGATATTGGTTTTCTACAAAACATAAAACATGCAACAAACAGGAACTGGCACTGGGCACTGGATCAATATGTTAGTCCCAAAAATAGTATAAAAAGTTGCCAAAAGTATGAAAGTTGAATTATATTGGCATGGAACAATCAAAAATTATAGATACGACGGAGACGTATTAGTGATGGATGAGGTCACAAGTGATAATATCAGGAAATATCCCATGGTGTAATGCTCTTAGCGAATGATGTGGTGCTAGTCAGAAATAGTCGGACGGGGGTTAATTAAAAGTTAGAGATGTGGAGACAGACTTCAAAATCGCAAAGTTGTAGCCTTAGTAGACGTAAAATTGACTACATGAGGTGCGATTTCAGATCTACTAGGCACAAGCATGAGGAAGTTAGCCCTGACGGGCAGGTGGTACCACAAAAGGACACATTTAGATATTTGGTGTCAATGTTGCAGAAGGATGGTGATATCGATGAAGATGTGTGCCATCGAATAAAAGCTAGATGGATGAAGTGGCGCCAAGCTTCTGGAGTTCTCTGTGATAAGAGAGAGTCACAAAAGTTAAAAGGTAGGTTTATAGGATGGAGGTTCAAACTGCGATGGTTGTCTAGCATTGAATAGTGGCCAACTAAAAGGCAGCATGTCCAATAGCTAGGTGTAGCAGCATGTGCATGTTAAGATGGATATGTGGCCACACAAGAAGATTCAAGTTCAAAATGATGTTATACTTGATAGAGTTAGGGTGGCACCATGCTTGAGATGGTTTGGGCATATATAGCGCAGGCCTCCAGAAGCGCCAGTGCATAGCGGATGGTTAATGCATGCTGATAATGTCATGAGAGATCGGGGTAGACCAAACTTGACATGGAAGTGGTTCGTAAAGAGAGATCGGAGATATAAAGGACTGGAATATCAGTAAAGATTTATCCATGGACAGAGGTGTGTGAAAGTTAGCTATCCATGTGCCAGAACAATGACTTGGTTTCAATATCTTATGGGCTTCAAATTATTTGCTGGAAATTTTCAACTGCATCATACTTCTTGGTACATTAATACCATCGAGTCCACTGCCAAACTTTTCGTTGCCTATTATCGACAATATAAACAATACAATAATCTACAAAAGGAACAATGATTTGCAATGACACAATCAACACATAACTTGAGAATATTTTCAAGTAGGATACTGGTGTAACCATTGACCCTTCATTATTAATGAAATTCCATATAAAGGACCTGAACTAAATTTTAATTTGTTCAAAATGAAAAAAAACTTCTTATATCCCTCCCAATATGCACACGTGTTGTGGCCTTGCATGCATAAATTTATAGGCACTTTTCATAACTCTGGAACTATTCTACTGTACAATATTTCATCTACCAAGTGCTAAATATCTTGTTTCAAATGCTTGTAGGGACTAGGGAGTTGACCGAGATAGTTTGTTGGATCGAAATATTTGGGTAAATCATTCTCATGTTAATGTCACATAATCAGGCACAAAAACAAGAGGATGAAATTATATAAGCAGCTAAAAACAACTATAGAATATGAACATAATGGAAATATGATTGTTTTAAACCTTATTAAGTTTTCTGCAAAAATCAACAATTTGCACAAAGAACACAAGTTTTTTTTTCAAAATGCGTACATTGTTACTGCATGAGATGCCATTTTGGATCAAAGTGATACCTCTCGTCATGCCAGAAAGAGTTTGTATCTAATTCTGGCAGCACTAGTTTAGCATTCATTATTTGTGCAGCAACAACAACATTACTTGTCTACAAAAGCAGGACAATAGCAACCTTAACTTTGTTACCATCAATCATATAATCATAGTAACTCCAGCGATTTAGTGCTGGTGGTTTTCGTCCCATAGTTCATCTCCAAGAATGGTGTTGGACAGTGGGTTTCCCACTAGTGCGTTGAACCCGTATTCTCGTTTTCACCTTCTTTTTTTTACTTTTTGTTATGGAATTTACATAAAATGTGGAACCGGGTTCAAAAAATAGCAAGTATTTGTGATCAAACATGCTTCTTTAGATATAAAGGGAGAGCTTATTCATTAATCACCGCGGTACGTTGTTGGTTCAAGCCACCATTGCATCGAACACGCAAGTACCCATTAGTCTCAGACTCAGTTGGTGGGGCTGCAGGTACATGTATTAACTTCAACATATCCACTTTTACCATCATTTGCTAAGAATATGACTGTCAACTTCCAGAGAGGTTACAGAGACAGACATACGAGGCCAACATGATCGTGGTGTAGAAGAAGCTCTCCAGCCATTTGAATTTGCAGTTCTCCACAACTTATTTACATCAACATCCTCAAATAATAGCATCGATGTTAGTATAAGAAATCATTTCATTGAGAATTCAAATATACAATGCACATATTGTCATTGTAATAGTCCACATGCAATTAGTCAAAAATCAGCTTATCAGCCCACAAACGAAAATGATGCATTTCAAAAGGCATATTGCCACTAAATAGTATTTATTTCTGATACTATTGTTTATCATTAGAATAGAATTTTTTAAAATGCAAAGTCATCTAGTTCACCACTAGGAAATACATCCTCGTGAGCAATTAGAGTGTCCCAATGATTTCCATAGAGAAGGTAGTAATTATTTCTAACCAATTTAAATGCATTTGCATGGTTTCCAATTATATCATCCGAATCCGCAATAAAATAATAGCAGCAACCATATATATCTTTTCTTGCGGGTCACCAACCATATAGATCAACTACACAAAATAATGAAAGTTCTGGTAAACACACTATCCTCCTCCACCGGTCCCTCCCATCATAACAACGATCGTTCTCATACTTTTCTTTTGCAGCGGCTTGGAGTTCTTCGACCACAAGCCTTAGACAAATGCTCCACCACCATCTATTGATCTTTCCCCAAAGCAATAAAAAATATTTACAAAATACCATCACCATTTCCTCGCTGATAAACAACACGAAAAATAACATGAACAAATACCCCGTTGAATAGAAGATGGGCAAAAATTCCGTAACATCATATAACTAATGCAGCAGTTGCATCCCCAGTTGGCCCGCAAATAACACAAGCATATCATGTGCTTCCATTGCCATAGGAATAGCCAAGTAGATCAAACAATACAGCTAACACTAGTGCAGGTTGCCGCTAACGCGACACTACGATCAGAGACCCTTTGACAAAATTGTGTGTGATGCATTAATCGCAAATGGTGGTGTAAAAAACCCGTCAAAAATGGTGCAAAATGTTTGCGATGACGGATGCATCAAACATGGTTCAGATTTTGGTTCCATGTGTGATGTAGGGCATACATTTGAGTGCAATTAACTGTTTGCAGTGAGGAGCAACAAAAAAAATGGGCAGCCAGATGAAGGTGTGTGCGATAAACAACATACGGTTCACTAGGATAAACTGTTTGTGATTAGGCAACACAAAAGAAACGGTCAGCCAGATCAAGGCGTGTGCGATATACGGCATGCGGTTCACTCGGAAGAACTGTTTGTGTTGAGACGAGAGAACATAAATGGTTCAATATAACAAGATGTGTGTGATATGTGGCAAACCGGTCTATAATTAGAAATGTGTGCGAAGACCAATAATAATACAAACGATTGCTACTAATAAGACGTGTGTGTTGCGCGATGGGATTGCATACAGAACAACAACATATATATACACACACTTATAAGGGCATGGTTGCATAACCAAATTAAAAATCCACTTACATAGGTGGATACTACAACCATGGCATTTGCACACACCAAAGTAAACTATTACATGCATAATTACATAGGTGGCTACTACACACATGCCATTTACGCACACCAAAGTAAACTATATATTACATGCATGATTAACTAGCATAAACGATCATCTGATCGTCATATACGGCTTGTGACGTTTGCTCTGCTTGTGGCTCGATCCGGGCTCGTCGATTTGGGTAATGAGGCACTTCCTCATGTCAACGATCCTCTTGTGCATCTCGTAGCATGTGTACATGCTCTTGGCAGCAAACCTAAGGTGAGGTTCATCCAGTCGCCGCATCCAGGCCCTGTGCCAGGATACGGGACTTGTTCTTTGGGCATCCTACTTCATCTTTTCGTAGTAAGGGTCGATGATGGCCGATGCGAGTTCAACCAGGGAGTCCTTCTTCGTGCTGCCCCAGACCCTGTAGTGCTCATGGATTTCGACAAGATTCTTGCAGGCCAAGCCCGTAACCCTGAGTGCTTTTACATCGTCGGTGGTTTCCACCGTAGCAAACTTGTAGTCGGTGCTGTTGATAAACCTGGCGAAACGGATGCAAGGCTTTGTGGCCATGCAGTAGTGGTAGATGAGGACATGATGGTGCACACACAACTGGGCGACGACAATCTTCTGATCTTTGCCGGGAAGAGCGGCAGTGTACTAGAGGTTGATTTCGACCACCTTGTACTTGTCTCCATCAAGCAACTGCTCAACGGTGTTGATGTAGTCGTCCACCATGACGGGGTCGATGGTGTACACCACCGAGAGATCTGTCTCCCTTGCGTGGGTCTCCACTTTATGCTCACCAAAGTCCACTGGAGTGCCGCTAGACATCCCCTCTCTATGTGTTGTCGTGGGTGTGCTTGTTGTGTTGTGGGGCGCGATCGAAAGGTTGTAGAGACTAAGGTTATAATGGCCGCGGGAATTAAAGGGGAAGCCGGACGACCTATAATATCGATTGGCACGCCCTGATGGCAATTGTAATTCGCAGCGTGTAACTCCATCATGCCGCATGTAACTGCATCGCGTGGGAATGCGCGCGGTGCAACCACATGCATATGGGGCCCCCAACGTGATCGTGCGCTGGCCCAACCGCTGGCAGAGCGCGTGCAGAGGGACGCGAGCAGAGCGCTCTGCAGTCGCCTCAACCGAGCAGTTGAACACACAAGGAAAAATTGTCCACAACCCAAGCACGTCGACGGATGCGAGCATAGCACGCTGCAATGCCTAACAGCGAGCAGAGGTTGCCGAGGGACACGAGCAGAGGCCGGCACAGTGATACGTGGCAAAAAAGACGAACTGTGCGAGTGAGGTCGGAGACATCAAGCACGATTCAGATTAGAGTTGCGTGTGCGATACGTGGCATACAGTTGATCCATCCTAGCTGTTTGTGATGGAATAAGCCGTGTGTGTTGTGGGCAAACACTTGCTGGTATATAACCTCAAATTTAACCAACAAAATGTTAAATCATGTTACAAAAATCATATAACTGGAAACTACGTTCAAATACGAATCCAATGATATAATCTTTGGCGACATGCATTCGTATTTTATTATTTAAATCCTACTTATAAACCAGGACGAGGGTAGTAGGTAATTAAATAGCAACCGTTTTTAAGTAGATGTATGTGTGTGTGTGTGTGTCCTTTCGTCCTCCTCTCGCACGTCTTGTCACCCCTCTGCCGCAGACGGTTCGAGCGCAGGCTTGAGCAGCGCGCAGGGGAGTTCTTTTGGCCAAACGGTGGCGAGCCCGTTCCCGTGCAACCATGCAGGTTGCCGTGCAAGCTTCCCGCCTGACTCGGTGAAATCCCCCAAAATCCCAATGCTTACCAGCCTACCATATAAACCCTCTTGGCCGGCGAGTCCCGAATCGCATTTTCCCCTCCCTCCACGTAGCTTATCTCATCCACTTCTCCCTCAATCAGCAATGGCACCAGACCGTCGTCATGGCTGAGCCACTCCGCTGTCATCAGAGCATAGCTCTAGCTAGGAGGCTACACCATGGCGGCAATGCAGTCCCCGGTGTAGTGTAGTGCGCGTGGCGTCCCTGTTGGGTGTGCGCGGAAGACCCACCACACGCTCGGCCACCGATGCCCGTCGGCAGCTGTTGCCGGCCACCGTTGCCGCCACAGCTCCATCGAAAGCCAGGGCCATCACCCGCTCCGCCACCACGGCCTGAAGGCGGGAGCTGGCCATCGTGGCCGCCACCCCACTGTTGGCCACCGTGGACATCACCCGCTCTGCCACCACGGCCCGAAGGCGGGAGGTGGTGGTTGTGGACGCCACCCCATCGTCGGTCGCTGTGGCCGCCACCCACCATCGACTGCCGAGATCATCACCCGCTCTGCCACCACCGCCTGAAGGAGGGAGGCGGAGATGGAGGCCCGCACGTTACTTGGAGTTCCTAAAAGAGGAGGAGGAGCGCCTCGTCGAGCATGCAAAGAGCCTTACCGCCGCCGTGGCCGCGGCACACGTCGACGCAGAGGTGAGGAATCTGGAGATCTACGAGCAGTCCGGACGCTTCGAGAGGGGTCTTCTGGAGCGGTAGAGGGCGTTCAAGGCGAGCGTCGCTGAAGGTGCAGCAGTGGCAGGCACCGTATTGCAGTGGTCTAGCTCGTCGGTAGGCTCCTCCTCCTCTTCCTCTTATTGAGCGCGCTCGACGGAGGAGACGCTACCGGAAGTAGTACAAAGCCCCTCCGTAGTAGTAGTATTTAGGGGCAATTTTGTTCAGTTCATCTGACTATAGATGTGGTGGAACTGTACAACGTACTTAAAATTAGCTAGTATATATAGTTGAACTAGCTATTTCAGCATGTGGTCACAACAATTGGGGAAAAGTTTGGTCGGTTCAGCTATTGAGTTGAACTTTCTGTATAAATTAAGCACGACTGCTTAATCTATGAGTAAACTCTATGCTTAATTACTGAATTTTAGTTGCAAAAATTAGATAGTGCTAGTGATTTTAGCTGCATATTCTGACAAATCGTAGTGTTACAAGGATTGACAAATGGCAATGTTACTAGATCAACAAGTGTTAATCTTTCTAGTTTGACAAATGGCAATATACCCAGTATGACAGATGTAGATCTTAATTACCAAATTGTCTGTACGTGGTTGCACACGGGTTATCCGAAAAAACTGTTTGCATTGAAGGGAGGTAGAAATCCCTCTTGCCAAATTTTCACTTAACTTAGCGCCAAAGTCTTGCTTTGCACACCTTATTCAATCTGAACCGTTTGTGTTGAAGAGATGCACAAATCCTGCGCAAAGAATTTTCCCTTGGCTTACTACGGAAGACAATAGCTCTCACTTTGCATACAGGTGTTGTATCTAAAACGTTTGCGATAAAGAGCTGCACAAATCCTGCTCGGCACATTTTCCCTTGGCTTACTAGGGAAGCTATCAGTGTACATACGGGTGTTCTATCCAAAACGTTTGCGATGTTAGAGTGGCAGCTAGTTGTTTCAAAATGCCTTTTTTGACTGTTATTTGAGCGCGCCTTCTCTCCAAATGGACATGAAAATTACCACAGCATGTCGGGTGCCATTCCATGATAGCATGCCAAGTTTCATGAATTTCAGACGAGTTTTGGATTTACTAGAATTTAAAAACAAAGTATCTCAATGTTTTGCCGACAATCAATAGTGCCCTGGTGTTTGAAATTCATTCCCATTTCTTGCATGGGACCTAAGCATGCACCCAAGGACACAGATTTGATTCTTCAACCAATTTATATGCACTGGAGCATGTGCATGTAGTTCAAATTTGAATTATGCACATAAAATGCCTAGAAAACCCAGTTAATGTATAAAAATGTCCAAACGAACCCCGAAAAATTCCAAAATTTAACACAACACTCTTGTTGTTCTATATTGACACTGGAATTTTTTTGAAAGCAATAACAGACAATGGGTATCGTTTCGTCCCCAAAGGTGGCACGTTTCCTTCCGAAACCATCAGGCTTGTTGTGAGAAGCTCTGGTTTGTGAGAAGCTTATATCCAAACCTGCCCCAAATGGGACAAAAAAAATTACCACGACATGTCGGATGCCATTCCATGATAGCATGCCAGGTTTCATGAATTTCAGATGAGTTTTGGATTTACTAGAATTGAAAAACCAGGTATCTCAGTGTTTATGGCCGAGCGACAGTGGCAGGGTGTTTGACATTCATTCCCATTTCTTGCATTGGACCTAAGCATGCAACCAAGGACACAAATTTGAATTTTCAACCAGTTTATATGCATTAGAGCATGTGCATGTAGTTCAAATTTGAATTATGCACATAAATGCATTGAAAACTTGATTAATGCATAAGAATGTCCTAACGAACCCCGTAAAATTCCAAAATTTAACACAACACTCTGGTTGTTCTATGTTGACACTAGAGAAAAAAATTGAAATCAAGAAGAGGCAACGACTATCGTTTCGTCCAGAAAGGTGAAACATTCCTTACCGAAACCATCAGACTTGTTATGAGAAACTTTGGTTTGTGAGAAGCTTATACCCAAACCTGCCCCAAATGGGACAAAAAATTTACGACGGCATGTTGATGCCGATCCATGATAGCATGCCATGTTTCATGAATTTCAGTCGAGTTTTAGATTTATTAGAATTTAAAAGTCAGGTATATCAATGTTTGTGGCCGAGTGACGGTGGCAGGGTGTTTGACATTCATTCCCACTTCTTGCATGGGACCTAAGCATGCAACTAAGGAGACATATTTGAATTTTCAACCAATTTATATGCATTAGAGCATATGCATGTAGTTTAATTTTGAATTATGCACATAAATGCATTGAAAACTCAATTAATGCATAAAAATGTCCAAATGAACCCCGAAAAATTCCAAAATTTAACACAACGCTCCTGTTGTTCTATGTTGACACTAGAGATAAAATTTAAATCAAGAAGAGGCAACGGATATCGCTTCGTCCAAAAAGGTGAAACATTCCCTATCATAACCATGAGGCTTGTTGCGAGAAGCTCTGGTTTATGAGAAGCTTATACCCCAACCTGCCCCAAATGGGACATTATTTTTACCACTGCATGTTGCTGCCGTTCCATGATAGCATGTCAAGTTTCATGAATTTCAGACGAGTTTTCGAGTTACTAGAATTTTCAAGCCATGTATCTCAATGTTAGCGGCCGAAGGCCGGTGGCAAAGGTGTTTGATATTCATTCCCATTTCTTTGCATGGGATGTAAGGTTGCAACCAAGGACACACATTTGATTTTTCAACCCGTTTATATGCACTGGAGCATGTGCATGTAGTTCAAATTTGAATTATGCACATGAATGCATAGAAAACTCAGTTAATGTATGTCCACGCGAACCCCGAAAAATCCCAAAAATTGCACAACACTCCTGTTACTCTATGTTGACACGAGAAAAAATTTGAAAGTAAGAAGAGGCAACAGATATCGTTTCGTCCTCCAAGGTGGCACGTTCCCTACTGAAACCATCATGCTTGTTGTGAGAGAAGCTCTGGTTTGCGAGAAGCTTATACCATAACCTGCCCAGAATGGGACAACATTTTTTTACCCCAGCATCTTGATGCCGTTCCATGATAGCATGCCAAGGTTCATGAATTTCAGACGAGTTTTGTATTTACTAGAATTACAAAAGCAACCACCTCAACATTTGCCGGAGAGCCACGGTGTTGTGGTGTTTGAAATTCATCCCCATTTCTTGAATGGGACGTAAGCATCAACCATTGGGCACATATATCATCTTACAACCCATTTTGGTTCATCGGAGCATGTGCATGTGGTTTAATTTTGAATTATGCACTTGAAATGCCTAGAAAACCAAGTTACTGTATAAAAATGTCCAAACGAAACCTGAATAATTCCAATTTTTTTGACGACACACCTACAGTTGCATGTTCACTTCAGATAGAAATTATAGCAATTCAAACACCATCCTTTACAGCTGTGACCCCATTATGTAATTCAAATCAAGACGAAAAATCTAGTAGATCACACACAGTTTATTATCACCAACTGTGTGAGATGCGGTACAAAATATCCTGGAGCATTGTCGATGTATAGTACACCTATGGCTTATGCGAAAAGGTGCATCGGCTACAGTCCATAGCTGGCGTCTCAAGCACACTAGCTCGCTACCCAAATATCATTTCACTATTCAGTCGTCGTAGGTGAAAGATGGGGACCGCGTCGTGAGGGCAACTTCGGCGGCCCACTCTGGCGAGAGCGCAGCCGTAGCCGCCATTTGCGTGCTAACAAGGTGCATGAGCGCAGCCACAATCTGCGACCGGGCGGCCAAGGCAGCCAAACGGCCGCTGTTGCTTCTCAGGTGGCGGCAGCAACATCTACCTCGGGGATAGCAACTGGCGAGGGCGGCACAACAACTATCTGTTCCACATCGGCGGCCTTAGCACTGATGAAGGCCGCCCACGACCATGTCGAGGCCGCCCACGCCCAGCTCATGGCGGTCGCTGCAAAAATCGAATGAAGCTTCTTCGACAACTTTCGGCAATCCACGGTAGAAGAGTTGGCAATCGCCGAGAGTGTTCGAGCAGCCGTCCGTTCCTCCGCTGCATACCTTGCGACAACGGAGCCCGTCCAAGCCCAGGTCGCGGCTGCCCACGCCCAGCTCGTGGTGGCCTTTTCCAAAGAGATGGCAGACACAGATGGCAAGATGCTTGCCGAGTATGGTGCGATGGATGCCATGGAGCCCCTTCCCCAGGAGACCGTCGGGCGCAAGCTGGACATGGAGGAGGCGACAGAGATCGGCAAGCACCAGCCGTAGTAGTACTCTTTGTTTTGTTTAATTAAGAGCGCCAGTCTTTAATTTGTTAGTGTGATGTTTAGGCCAGCTAGCTCTGTTTAATTACTGAATTTGCTCGATTAAGAAATGTGGGTGTGTTGTAGTCTCCTTTGTGTACCCAAATTATGCAATGATGTGGATGACCACTGTAACTAGGGAAATTGGAACCAAAAAATTTGATGTTTAAACTCATCACACACGGGTTAAGCTATTTGAATCATTTGTGATGTTCACATATCATACATAGTTCTGAATAAGGGACCATGTCTGATGACACTACGCGCCAGTTTTTTCCCTGAACCGATTCAAAATTTTCGGCTTCCGCAGAAATATCTACCTCCCCGCCCTCCCCCTACCAAAAGCCACATTTCTCCTGTTTCCGCCTTCCTTTCCAAGTTGAAACCTTCACTCCTTGCTTGCAGCGCCGCCCCCTCGCTGGCAACCCTCCTTCATGCTGCTCGGTCTCATCTATCCAGGCAGGTAATCCACACCAGACTCCCATCCTCCTCCTCCTTCCACATCCCACATGCCCCGACAGTCGGTGCGACACCTTCCACCCAAATCACCGACCCCTCCACCAAATAAGCGCCGCCCTAAGCCATGGTGCACGCAGTATAGCCAGGAGCTCAAGGAGAATTTGGAAGCAGAGAAGCAAATCACGACCGCACGCGCGGATGAGGTCGCGTTGGCTGCCATTCGTGCCGACCCCCAGATCTTGGAGGAGCACCTCATCATCGAGACCACTGCCGATGCCTCACGCACCGACGCCACGACGCGGTTGGATGCTTTAAATGACAGTTCGTGGCATTTCCTCGATGCCACCCTCGGTGCCTTCAACAAAGACTACGAGGTGTTTTCTCAACGTGCATGTGCTTACCTCAACTTGAGAGCCAGAAGGTTGGTGGCCAGAGCGGCTCAGGCAACTCAACACTACAAAGAGGGAACCCACAAGGCGGAGGCCTCGCCCTCTTCCATGTCCAAGGAGCCAATCGTCATCGATATCTCCGACAATGAGGAGTAGCTTGTCTTATTAGCTCACTATAAGGACCCATGTTCAGTTTGCTAGCTACTGCCTTTCCTTAACAAATTCTAATGAATTGTTCTATCTACTTTTACCATGCAATCCGTTGCTCTAGTGTATATGTTCTATATGTCGTGCAATGTGGTGCTCACTTATTAACTGTTTGGTTAATTAGTTGTCATGTTCAGTTAACTATTTGGTTCAATTTTGCAAATGTGATGTTCAATTCTTCAGGGTGCAATTTTTATTGTCTTCCATGTGAGAAATAAATCGAATTTTTCTTTACAAAATACACGAGAAACAAATCAATTGCTATATTTCCAAGTTGTCAAGCATGCTTGGTTTGGTTAACAATTTGATCTTCTAGTATGTTATACATTGTGCAATGTGGTGCATAGTTAATGTTTGGTTCATTTGTTGTGGTGTTTAGTTAACTATTTGGTTCCATTCTGCAATGAGATGTTCAATTGTTGTGGGTGCATTCTGTTATTATATACCAGATGAGAAATAAATCAAATTTGGTTGTACTAAATACATGAGAAACAGATACAATTGCTATATTTCCAAGTTGTTAAACATGCTTGGTTTGGTTAACTGTCTGATCTTCTATGAGGAGTATGTTATATTGTGCAATGTGGTGCTCAGTTAATGTTTGGTTCATTTCTTGTGGTGTTTAGTTAACTGCTTGGTTCAATTCTGCAACGCAATGTCCAATTGTCGTGGGTAGAATTTTGTATTATTGTCCATGTGAGGAATAATCGAATTTGGCTGCACTTAATACACGGGAAACAAATACAATTGCTATATTTCCTAGTTCTTAAACATGCTTGGTTTGGAGAAATGGGTTTTCCATGTAGCTTGAATTAATCTAATGAATCTTCAATGTGCTTATTTTTCATCAACGTATTTTACTAATAGCATGCGAACCCTCACTTAACCTGATCACTAACTACCTTATATATGTTGCAGGGAAGCAATGGGAAGCACAGAGGTTTACAATCGAGGTTAACACATGCATGGTCCATTGTCTAATAGCACATTATTATGCAACTGCAGGAACCATTTTAATATTTAGGTTTTAAACAATTTGGTCCTGCACATGTAGGTCCTGCTGTCAGAGATTTTGACCCACTGTTCGACCCTTTTTGCATATGGGGAAATGAGTTATCCATGAATATCAGTCAAGTCAAGAAACTCAGAAAGATCGTTAGGATAAAGAAATAATTAGCGACAAAAACCAACAAGATCTTTGTCTGCACAATGAAGAAGACATTGGTTCACTACAGGATGGTACTAACTATTATACCTTGTCTTTTTTATTCCTTTGCCCCATTTCCAATATAGAGAAGATATTTATGTACATCCTTGTTTTTAGGCCTTTCCAAAGCAGTTAACTAATGATTACCTCTCAAAAAACCTGTATGGTCAGGAGGCGAGGAAGGTATTCATACAACACCCACGGTTCAATATTGAAGTGTTCCTGAAGAGGACGAAGGATGGACGGTAAATCATCCAAAGGCACTGGCCTAAAGCTGCAAAGACCTTCAATATCAATGAAGGCTCAATATTCGCCTTCCGCTTCAGCAGTCTTCCCAATGAGATGCATCAGTCTATGTATCGTCTATGATGCTAATTTCAAAAGGTTCTAGATGTTGCATGTGAAACTTGGTGCTGGTGCAATTGTGTAATGGGGTAGCTGAGTGCTGAAGCTATATCAAGTTGTACCCTAATGTATTTCAATTATGAAATCATGTTTCCTTAATATGGGAATGAAATATATCATGTGTTTAATATGAATGTCAATTAGATTAATAAATGGATTATTAATAATACGACAATTAGCCTGCTAATTGATTTTTTCTATTGCAAACGGTTATTGATAAAATACAATGGGCGATGACCTAAAGCAATGCACACAGTTTCTGGGAATAAACCGTGTTGGATCGATGAACAATCACACACGACATTCTCTTCAAAATTGTTTGCATTAGGCCACCTTGCACAAACGTTTACCACATAAAAACTGTGTGTTATGGACAACCTTTGCCACACAGTTTCTTCTATGCACTGTGTGTGATGCATTCAATAACGCAAAAGATAAAATTGTTAATATTGTGTGCAATGGCAACACTATCACAAATGATTTAACGGGGAAAATTGTGTGTGATGTACCTGCGAACGGAAACGTTTTCCTTGGAGCAACTGTGCGGGATGTATATACGAACGGAAACGTTTAGCGGGGACTGACTGTGAGGGATGTAATTACGACTGGAAACGATTTTGCCTATATAATCGTCTTTTTAGCACTACTGTACGTATAACAATATTTGCTCGCTCGTCGGTCGCACACGACCTCATTTTGCCGAGCATGTGTGCCAGGAGGACATATCCCCGACGGTTTCTAGGTCGTGTGGAAAGGACCCCCCTATCGCCCACACTCACTTGGCGAGGGTTCCAAATGCCGTTGCGGAAAGGGGTTAAAAACCATTTGTATAGCACCTCGTTGTACCAGTGTAAGCTACACAATGGTAAGCCAGCATGGTCCAAAGAACACACATGGGCCTTGTAGGAGGTAAGGGTGAGGTCGGTGGAGGAGGACCAGAGTCAGATAGTGTAGGTGATGAGCACCGCCACGGCGACCAATAGCCGCGCCGACACGCGGCGACGGCGGAGGGACGCCTCTCCAGGACCCCTACCGGAGAGGTCACCAAAAAATTCAGCAAAAAATTGGAACGATAAGGGGATATGGCGAGGGAAAGCAGTGCTCACCTGCGCATTGGGATCACGGGGTTAGGTTTCGGAAACAGATGGGGATTGGGCATAATATGCGCTAAGATCTGGGAATCAGTGGTTCGGGAGGGAGTGGGAGTTGAGCATGTGTCCTGCGCGCGGGGGTAGGTGAAACGTGGGATGTGAGGTTTTGTTTAGCGGCCCCTTTCTCCCGTTTTTTTTCATTTTTTTCCTGAAATGGAAAAGCGGCCTTATTTTCCAAAACCGCTCGTTCAGAGCGATTTCCATGTTAATGCTCAATTGGCCATCCGATTGTCATATTTGGGAATCATTCGCCCAGGAGCAAATGCCCGCGGGGCTTTTCTAAGGGTGTGCATTTGGTTTTTTTGGTTTGCTTCGGTTTTAGTTTTTTGTTTATATGGTTTTTATACTTTGGTTTATACGGTTTTATACATTGCGGTTTCGGTAATAACCATTTACTTTTGGTTTGGTTTCGGTAATAACCATTTACTTTCGGTTCGGTTTCGGTAATAACCAAATTAACCAAAGTTAACGCGAACTTTCGAGCAACACATGGTTTGACGACGGACCGGAAGCCGGAAAAATAATCGACAATACAAAAAAACACTAGCACCTCTGTCGTGGATTTGTCACGGCGGATGTCCTCGTGAAAAGGACTTAGTCGTGAGGCCAACGCATTATGTGGTAGCTTGAGAGGGGTTGATCGAGATGAGAGACGCGAGGTGAATCAACACACAAGACAAGGATTTAGATAGCTTCGGGCCTCGGGAAACATCATCCGGTAATAGCCCTACATGTTGTTTGTGGCTAGGTCTCATTATGCTCATGAGGGAGTCGCCGTATAACCCGTCTCTCTTCTAGTTGTGTCTAGACTTAGATCTTCTTTTCTCCCCTCTCTTGGGGTGCCCTTCCCCTGCTTATATAAGTTGGAGGGGCGGGTTACATGTGGAGTCCTAGTAGGACTAGGACTATTCTATAACAAGCGGAATCCTAATCTTGTCCCCCTTAAGGGAAAACTCCTTATGCCTTTCCTCGTAAACCGGACCACCATAGCATGAGCCAGCCTTCTGGGCCTTGGGCCTTGTCATCCGTCTGACCCGCCCGCCAAGTCACAAGTGAGTCACAATGTTCAGGCGGGTTGCCCATAAACCGCTAGGTCCGGGCGGGTCGCTAGTGAGTTGCCAAGCTCCAGCTGGGTCATACATCCGCGTGTTACACTGCGGGGTATATCCCCGACATTAGCCCCCAGTTTAGTTTGAATTTATCCATGGTAAACTTATGATGCAAAATAAACACAAGAGCAAATTTGCTAGGTTGTGCTCTAGGTTAAAAAATTTCCTGAGCCGACACCTGATCATCCTTAAGTCCTTGTCATTTTAAGCCTGGATGTGCGTCCATGATCTCATAGCAAATCTCTTTTAGCAGATATGTTTAAATTCTGCCAATGCAAAACTTCCAGGAACTTCTTCTGAAAAATCCGAGTCAATAGGCCAGCTTCATAATCAATTTGCTGACATTGGATCTTGTAGAGAAATATTATAAG
Source organism: Triticum aestivum (assembly GCF_018294505.1). Lineage (NCBI taxonomy): Eukaryota > Viridiplantae > Streptophyta > Magnoliopsida > Poales > Poaceae > Triticum > Triticum aestivum. The sequence continues at coordinate 321,815,172 of NC_057804.1, read as the reverse complement.
AAATAATCTATTTGAGTCGGCCTTCAATGTCTGACTTGACAAAAATATTGGTCTTGAAATATTCAACTAATATTCAGCCGGCTTAAAGATGTAGATCTTGCCGATTTATGGTTGTCAAAATTATCAGGTTATAAATAAATGATCTCGGGTCATGTAATTGACTTTCCTGAGCTATCCAAGCCAAAATTGAGAATATGATACCCGGTTTGTTTCAAAGAACTGAGAACTTGAAGATGTTCCTCCATTATATTCATATCACCTATAGCCTCCAATTCTTAAGAAGGGAGCGTAGTAACAGCTTAAGACTTGCTTCAATATAAATGTTGCAACCTTGAAGAAATCCAAGTTGCTCATCTCAGTCACTAGTCAAAACTGAATATTCCACATATGTAGCCGCCAAGTGCCAGGTTGTCTTCCTTGCAGCAACCTGGGACTTGTAATTGCCTTATGCTCATAAAAACTTCAACCAGTGTAGCCCCCAAGGGTCGGGTCATTATGCAATAATGAGCAGGGACTATGTAGATATGATCATGTAGACTTGAACAGCAACATGTAGCCCCCAAGGGCCGGCTCAGCAAGACAATACTAAGATGGGACTTTATATATACTTCATTGATAATAACATCATATGATGTCACCCCCACCATGGGGCTCGAACCCTCATCCATCAGGTAAAGAGCCTTGTGCTATACCAACTGAGCAATATATCCTTCAATATAATAGATTAAGCCTTGTGTACTTTGAATTTTTGATAGGAGCAATTGGTAGCCCCCAAGGGCCGGCTCATTACGATGTGATGAGTCAGGTCTTCAATAAGGCAAGTAAAAATGACCTTGCATTAGCCCCCAAGTGTCATGGTGCATGCTTGCAGCGACATGGGACTTCCATATTTGATATAATCATGGTTTGAACAATGTAGCCCCCAAGTGCCAGGTCGTAAGCCTGCAGCAACTTGGGACTATTCCCTCCATTGCATCCATTGTTAATGAAATAATAACCATTTCACTGAAGCGACTTTGAAAACCTCAATCATAATACTGGTTATTGATAACCATAATAAAAATCGAGCCATGTTGGCTATTCAAGATTTGAATAATATAATCCGGTATGAAAACCTCAATCATTCAATGTCATCATGAAAATCTAGTCAATTTTGGCTATTAGAGATTTGAATACTTTATCTATTGGTAAGTAAATCCGGAGTTTAAATACTCAGTGGCTCTTGGCCGATGGTGACTTAACGCGCATCCATTGTAATCCGGGATTTTTGTCCCCCTGGCGGCTTATAGCCTTTAAAAATCAAGAACTGATAACACCCATTTGAAACACCAATTTTGATGATGGGCTTGAACTTAATCATTTGTGTAAGCCATAGTTCTGCATGTTCTGCAAAAAGTTCAAACAACATATGCCCTGGTGACTTAACGTCGAAAGCCAGGGCGGGTAACAACCCACACATAATACAGTCTTATGCAGTTATGGAAAATACTAGCATTAAGGCCATTCAAGCCTAAACATACTGGCAACAAAGTTAAAAGCTAGGGCGGGTTATCAAACCTCGCATATTTATATAACCAGGGAAACATACCTGTAGAATTGACTTATATTGCCGGCTTACATTGCCATATGTAGTGCAGGTAACAATCCAATGATTTATAAGCGCATGATTCCAATGGTGCAATCCAAAATATGTTGGCAAATTAATGTCAAAAACCAGGGTGCAATCCAAAGATTTTATAGCACATAATCCCAATTGTGCAATCGAAGTATATCGGCGACTTAACGTCCATAGCCAGGGCGGTTTACCAAACCAGGTCGGGTTAACAAAAACCACGGAGATCATTGTATCGTGGCAACTTATAATCCAAAACCAGGACGGGCTAACAAAAACCATGGATACATTCAAAGATGAGTGATAGAAATTAAGGCTACATGGCCTGAATCGGTTTTTAAACCATATGTCAATATGGTACAAAGATGAACCCAAAAAAGTTTGAATAGAAAATAATAAAGTAGAAAAACAAGGCTTTCATAGGCCGCCAAGCCTAAATCTCAAGTGCTTTCAATGGGCTGCACAACCACTGAGTTAAACCTTGATGCAAACCTTATAAGTCGGGCCTCACATGACCAATCATCATTTTAACTTTGACAAGTTCAAGGTCTTATATAAGATTGACTGTCAAAAGTACAGCGAGTCATTCCAGTCAACCTAGGTGGAGTGGCAGACTTAAAAAGGCAGGATAATCCGGGTTTTTAGGTGAATACACCTGGCTTCCAAGCCTGGCTTTTAACCCTTTTACAAGGGTCATAAAAATTCTTGTCCATTGAACAAAGAGCCCCCAAGTAACATTTTATTAAGGGCATACAAGCCGGATCAAGAGAGTAATCAAGGCTCTGCTCATTAAGCAGGTCGCCCCCAAATGAAACCAAAGTAGGGTACCTATGTTTGAGTTGTGCTTTGCAACATACTCTCTTTGGTCCCTTTATCCTGGGTAGCAAGCCCCAAGTGTTTTGTAAGCATGGCATATAAGCCAGATCAAAGGGTAATCATAGCTTCACTTAATGAACAGGAAGCCCCCAAGTGACCAATAATGTGATAAGCAAATAAGCCAGGATACCCATGTTTGAACCGCGCATCATGGCAGCAAATTCTCTTTGGCAACCTTTAACTTTTTTGAGAACTCGAACTTGCAAGAGATGAATTCTTTTTGAGCTGGAATTTTAAACCGGATATTGAAAGCATTAATGCTTTGTGAGAGACAGATTTCCTCTTGAGCTTTAATTCTTTTTGAGCCGGAATTTTCTGACGGCCTTTAACTTTTCATCAATATGGCAGTAGCCTCCGGGACCGGGTTGTCTTCCCTTCAATGACTCGGGGTTGTTGAATTTGCTGACAAAGGCCAATTCTGCCAAGTCATGCCGGTGTAGCCCCTGAGTCTTAAGATGACTCAAGGAGTTGTCTTGAGATTCTTCATATTTAACCATGATGTAAACCGGTATGAGTCATTCAACAGCTCAACAATATAATAGCCCCTTTTGCAGTAGACAACTTGTCCTACATTGGAGAATTTGCAAGCTAGAGTAATTGCTCTTTTAAAGAAAACAATATATAATACAAAAATATACCGGATGGATTTCACCTGATACGTCAGGCCAGTAATTATCCACCGCGGAGTTCATGATCACCATGGTGAAGCTGAAATCAATCACGGCTAAGTCGGCCGTGGGAGCAGATAGATGAGCCGCCCACGGCGTTGTAAGCCGGTGCAGACGGGTGAATCAATCACAGACGCGGTAAGCCGCATGGACGGGCGAGTCCATCGCAGGCATGGTAAGCCGCGTCGTGTTAATGTAGCGGGGGCGACGGTTTTCTTACGTAGCCGTCTAGCAGCACAGCACGGACAGGTGCTAATGCAAAAATAATATTGGCGCACGTCCCTTTGTGACACCTTTGTAATGAATAATGATCCTGCGAACAAATATCATAGACCAGAATAATTGTCCTCAAATAATTTAATATGCGCTGACAAAATACATAGAAAGGATAGCACGTGATTTATCCAGAGGATCGAAGCAAATTTCCTCATGGAATTTTAATGGTCTCCACATCTACCCACGTATCCACCAAGCTTTGGAGGACGTGCCCAAATAGTACTTCTTGCATATCAATACGCGATTGCTTTGTCCTTGGGTAATCATGTTAACTTTGGATGATCCCAGTAAACACCGTTCGAGTTGCTTGTTCCTGGACTTTTGAAACAGCAGTGATATGGCACACATGTCGGTCCAGTGGCCCCAGGCGGAGACCGATTCAAATAGTCAAACAACAGATCCCAGACCGTGTAGTTTTGTATGACATGTGAGGTCCAGCCTCTACGTAGACTAGTTTCTTCTGTATCTTCTTTGGCATCTACATACATGTTTAGTGATGAGCAACTGCATCAGGAAGTCATCAGGATTCTTGTCCCGCTAGGCCGCAGGTGGAGGCAATAGCTCGAAACTACAACAGCGGCTTGGAAACGGCTCCGAGCAGAAGCCGGTCGGTGAGGTGAAGGTCGCTCGCAGGCAGTGGCCAGGATGAGGGACAATGGCAGCAGCCAACCACGGTGGCGCCACGGGAGAGGAGCAACGTGGCAGGTCATGGTGAAGGCGGCTTGAAGCAGAACCTCAGTGGAAGAAAAAACCCGCCATGACGACTCAAAATCAGCAACTCAAAGGTGGCTCTACTCCATGGAGACGAGTGACGGAGACTCAGGCGTGATAGTGGTGCACCGGTGGTGGAGAACGGGACTGCAGCACAGGGCGGTTCTCTAGTGGATGCTTGACGCATGACAGCCCTGGCGAAAACACATCGGCACGGGCAAAGCCAAGCACAGGAGGCCACTTGGAAACGAGTGGCTCTCCGCAAAGGTGAAAATGCGGCAGAGACCCAAGGTGCCGTGCAGCTCAACAGGACCGCCCGGAGCAGTGGTGAGGCTGGCCTGGTGCGATCGATGGCGGCTCGACACGGCGGCTTACGGAGGCTCAAGGCGAGGGCGGCCTGCAGCGAGGCAAGGCGCTGGTGGGGTAAAGCTTCGCAGCATGGTGCGACGATTGCACTTCCGTCCAACACGTGAGAAGTATTCATTGAACTAGTACTTTGACTAGGTCTTCACATCAGGAAGTGGAGTAGCTATAGTTGATGGAGTAGTACCAGCATCGTGTCTGATCAATTTTTTTTGGGAGTTGCAGCAGACACGGATACAGAGATCAGCTGACGCATCCAACCGGTGATACAGGCTGCAGCGACTCATACAGCTAGCACTCGGACACGTAGAGGAATCTCAAAACTCAATCTCGGCGGCTAGTAATTTTATAGGGCAGCGCAGCAACGAAGATTAATCTTCTGTTCACCTTGGAGTGAAAAATGCCGTAGATAAATCGCTCAGATATTACACCTTGTCTCGGACTCGGCATTATCCAAACGTCGGCAGACAAATCACGTGTGGGGCGGCAGCACATCCCCGCCGCTACGGAACACTTGGTCAATCTTGATCGATGAATTCATAGTTTGATGTGAATTTTTCCACAAAATTGCAAACTTATCGAACCCTAGAAAAGATCCCTCCAAGAACTCAACACCACCGTGCGCAGGCCCCACGGAGGGCGCCAACTGTCATGGATTTGTCACATTAGATGTCCTCGTGAAAAGGACTTAGTCATGAGGCCAACGCATTATATGGTAGCTTGAGAGGGGTTGATCGGGATGAGAGACACGAGGCGGGTCAACACGCAAGACAAGGATTTAGACAGCTTCGGGCCCCGGGAAACATCATCCGGTAATAGCCCTACATGTTGTTTGTCGCTAGGTCTCATTATGCTCATGAGGGAGTCGTCGTATAACTCGGCTCTCCTCTAGTTGTGTCTAGCCTTAGATCTTCTTTTCTCCCCTCTCTCAGGGTGCCCTGCCCCTCCTTATATAAGTTGGAGGGGCGGGTTACATGTGGAGTCCTAGTAGGACTTGGACTATTCTATAACAAGCGGAATCCTAATCTTGTCCCCCTCAAGGGAAAACTCCTTATGCCTTTCCTCGTAAACCGGCCAACCATAGCATGAGCCGGCCTTCTCGGCCTTGGGCCTTGTCATCCGTCTGACCTGCCCGCCGGGTCACAAGTGAGTCGCAATGTTCAAGCAGGTTGCCCGTAAATCGCCAGGTCCGGGTGGGTCGCTAGTGAGTCGCCAAGCTCCAGCCAGGTCATACAGCCTGCGGGTTACACCGCGGGGTATATCCCCGACATCCTCTAAGTGCACGAAAATACACTTAAAAGCACAACCACTAATAATGCATACTCCCTCCGCCCCATAATATAACAGGGTTTTTGACACTACACTAGTGTTAAAAACATTCTTATATTATGGGACTTAGGGAGTAGTTGATTAACATTATGTTATTTTACTACGGACTCTTGATAGATCGATCAAAAAGGATAACTTTGAGGTGGTTTCGTACCCAACAATAATCTCTTCGTTTGTTCTTCGCTATTAGTGACTTTGGAGTGACTCTTTGTTGCATGTTGAGGGATAGTTATATGATCCAGTTATGTTATTATTGTTGAGGGAACTTGCACTAGTGAAAGTATGAACCCTAGGCCTTGTTTCCTAGCATTGCAATACCATTTACGCTCACTTTTATCGCTTGCTACCTTGCTGTTTTTATATTTTCAGATTACAAATATCTATATCTACCATCCATATTGCACCTGTATCACCATCTCCTCGTCGAACTAGTGCACCTATACAATTTACGATTGTATTGGGTGTGTTGGGGACACAACAGACTCTTTGTTATTTGGTTGTAGGGTTGCTTGAGAGAGACCATCTTCAACCTACGCCTCCAACAGATTGATAAACCTTAGGTCGTCCACTTGAGGGAAATTTGTTGTTGTCCTACAAACCTCTGCACTTGGAGGCCCAACAACGTCTACAAGAAGAAGGTTGCATAGTAGACATCAAGCTCTTTTCTGGCGCCATTGCTGGGGAAGTGAGTGCTTGAAGGTATATCTTTAGATCTTGCAATCAAATATTTTTGTTTCTTGTTTTATCACTAGTTTAGTCTATAAAAGAAAATTACAAAAAATGGAATTGAGGGTGCCTCATATGCTTCATCTTTTTAATGTCTTCCATGAAAATAAGGATTCCAAAAATTGTGCTCAAGTATTAGAAGAAGAATTACATAGAATTCTTGGCATAAAATATGTGAATGATGAGCATGATTTCAATGTTGTTAGTATGAATTCTTTGAATACCCATGATTCTAATGATATGCGAAGCCACAAGCTTGGGGATGCTATGTTTGATGAATATGATAATTTTTGTCCCCCAAGTTTTGATGAGCAAATTTATTATGATGAAAGCATGCCTCCTATTTATTATGATTATTGTGATGATACGTATTCCATAAAGAATAAACATAACCATGAAACTTGTCATCATGATTTTAATTTTCAATTGGATTGTGCTTCACATGATACTTATTTTGTTGAGTTTGCTCCCACTACTATTCATGAGAAGAAGTTTGCTTATGTGGAGAGTAGTAAAATTTATATTCTTGTGCATCATGAAAATAATGCTTTATGTGATGGTTATAATGTTGAATGCATTCATGATGCTACTGAAAATTATTATGAGGGAGGAACATATGCTTGTAGGAATTGCAATAATATCAAGTTTCCTCTCTATGTGTTGAAAATCTTGAAGCTATGCTTGTTTTACCTTCCTATGCTAGTTGGTTCTTGTTCCCATAAGTTGTTTGCTCACAAAATCCATATGAATAGGAAAATGGGTTAGGCTTAAATGTTCTAGTCATATGTTTCATGATGCTCCCGTTATGTTTGAATTCTTACCTTTCATCTGAGCATCATTGTCATCATCATGCCTAGCTAGAAAGGCATTAAAGAAAAGAGCTTGTTGGAAGACAACCCAATATTTACCCTTACTGTTTTTGTGTGTCCACATGATTATGTTACTGTAGTAATCATGTTTTATAGCTTTTGTTTCAATAAATTTCCAATTAAGACCTTTAGGATAGCTTATGGTGATAGTTGTGTTGATCCTGCTGAAAATCAGAAACTTTTGCGCCCAGTAAATTAGTTTTGATAATTCACAGAAACGTGCTTTTGATCTGATTATTTTCCTCTGGATTGGTAGACAATTTTCTCAGGTTTTCCTAATTTGGTAGAATGTTTGGAGTTACAGAAATATTCAAGAGTTGCAGATTACTAGAAACTGTTCTGTTTTTGACATATTCTGTTTTGTATGTGTTGTTTGCTTATTTTGATGAATCTATGAGTAGTATCGGAGGGTATGAACCATAGAGAAGTCAGAATACAGTATATATTACACCAATATGAATTTAGAATGAGTTAAAAATAGTACCTAAGTGGTGGTTTATTTTCTTATACTAACGGAGCTTGCGAGTTTTCTGTTGAGTTTTGTGTACTGAAGTTTTCAAGTTTTGGGTACTGATTCGATGGACTATGGAATAAGGAGTGGCAATAGCCTAAGCTTGGGGATGACCAAGGCACCCCAAGGTAATATTCAAGGACAACCAAGAGCCTAAGCTTGGGGATGCCCCGGATGGCATCCCCTCTTTCGTCTTCATTCATCGGTAACTTTACTTGGAGCTATATTTTTATTCACCACATGATATGTGTTTTGCTTGGAGCATCATTTTGTTTTATTTTGTTTTGCTTGTTGTTGCATAATTATTCGACTACTCATTGATCTTCACTTATATCTTTCGGAGTAGTTTGTCACTTGCTCTAGTGCTTCACTTATATCTTTTAGAGCACGACAGTGGTTTTATTTTGAAGAAATAGATCAACTCTCATGCTTCACTTATATTATTTTGAGAGTCTTTAGAAAAGCATGGTAATTTGCTTTGGTTATGAATTCAGTCCTAATATGATAGGCATCCAAGAGGTATATAATAAGAACTTTCATACAAAGTGCATTGAATACTATGAGAAGTTTGATTCCTTATGATTGTTTTGATATATGAAGATGGCGATATTAGAGCCATGCCAGTGGAGTAATTGTGAATTTGAGAGATACTTGTGTTAAAGTTTGTGATTCCCGTAGCATGCACGTATGGTGAACCGTTATGTGATGAAGTTGGAGCATGATTTATTTATTGATTGTCATCCTTTGTGTGGAGGTCGGGATCGCGCGATGGTTAACTCCTACCAACCCTTCCCCTAGGAGCATGCGTGTAGCACTTTTTTTGATGACTTGTAGATTTTTGCAATAAGTATGTGAGTTCTTTATGACTAATGTTGAGTCCATGGATTATACGCACTCTCACCCTTCCACCATTGCTAGCCTCTCTTGTGTCGCGCAATTTTCGCCGGTACCATACACCCACCATATACCTTCCTCAAACAGCCACCATACCTACCTATTATGGCATTTCCATAGCCATTCTGAGATATATTGCCATGCAACATTCCACCGTTCCATTTATTATGACATGCTTCATCATTGTCATATTGCTTTGCATGACCATGTAGTTGACATCGTATTTGTGGCAAAGCCACCTTTCATAATTCTTTCATACATGTCACTCTTGAATCATTGCACATCCTGGTACATCGCCGGAGGCATTCACATAGAGTCATATTTTGGTCTAAGTATCGAGTTGTAATTCTTGAGTTGTAAGTAAATAAAAGTGTGATGATCTTCACTATTAGAGCATTGTCCCAGTGAGGAAATGATGATGGAGACTATGATTTCCCCACAAGTTAGGATGAGACTTCGGACGAAAAAAAGAAAGAAAAAAAAGAGGCCATAAAAAAGAGGAAAAGGCCCAAATAAAAAAATAAAAAAATAAAAACAATGAGAGAAAAAAGAGAGAAGGGGCAATGCTACTATCCTTTTACCACACTTGTGCTTCAAAGTAGCACCATGATCTTCATGATAGAGAGTTTCCTATGTTATCACTTTCATATAGTAGTGGGAATTTTTCATTATAGAACTTGGCTTGTATATTCCAACGATGAGCTTCCTCAAATGCCCTAGGTCTTCATGAGCAAGCAAGTTGGATGCACACCCAATTAGTTTATTTTTGAGCTTTCATACACTTATAGCTCTAGTGCATCCGTTGCATGGCAATCCCTACTCACTCACATTGATATCTATTAATGGGCATCTCCATAGTCCGTTGATACGCCTAGTTGATGTGAGACTATCTCCTCTTTTTTGTATTCTCCACAACCACCATTCTATTCCACCTATAGTGCTATGTCCATGGCTCACGCTCATGTATTGTGTGAAGATTGAAAAAGTTTGAAAATACTAAAGTATGAAACAATTGCTTGGCTGAAACCGGGGTTGTGCTTGATTTAAATATTTTGTGTGATGAAGATAGAGCATAGCCAGACTATATGATTTTGTAGGGATAACTTTCTTTGGCCATGTTATTTTGAGAAGACATAACTGTTTTGTTAGTATGCTTGAAGTATTATTATTTTTATGTCAATATTAAACTTTTGATTTGAATCTTATGGATCTGAATATTCTTGCCACAATAGAGAATATTACATTGGTAAATATGTTAGGTAGCATTCCACATCAAAAATTCTGTTTTTATCATTTACCTACTCGAGGATGAGCATGAATTAAGCTTGGGGATGCTTGATATGTGTCCAACGTATCTATAATTTTTGATTGTTCCATGCTATTATATTATCCATCTAGGATGTTTTTATGCATTATATGCTATTTTATATAAATTTGGGGACTAACCTATTAACCTAGAGCCCATTGCCAATTTCTGTTTTCTTCTTGTTTTTGAGTTTTACAGAAAAGGAATACCAAACGGAGTCCAATTGACGTGCCAATTTTTGATGATTTTTTATGGACCAAAAGAAGCCCTTGGAGTGAAAAAGTTGGGCCAGAAGAGTCCCGGGCTGCCCGCGAGGGTGGGGGGCGTGCCCCCCTGTCTCGTGGACATCCTGGAGACCTGCCTGACTTGTTCCCGACGCCAAAAATTCCTATAAATACTGAAACCTCCAGAAAATAACCTAGATCGGGAGTTCCGCCGCCACAAGCCTCTGTAGCCACCAAAAACCAATCGGGACCCTGTTCCGGCACCCTGCCGGAGAGGGGATCCATCACCGGTGGCCATCTTCAACATCCCGGCGCTCTCCATGACGAGGAGGGAGTAGTTCACCCTCGGGGTTGAGGGTATGTACCAGTAGCTATGTGTTTGATCTCTCTCTCTCTCTCTCTCGTGTTCTTGATTCGACACGATCTTGATGTATCGCCATCTTGGCTATTGTAGTTGGATCTTATGATGTTTCTCCCCCTCTACTCTCTTGTAATGGATTGAGTTTTCCCTTTGAAGTTATCTTATCGGATTGAGTCTTTAAGGATTTGAGAACACTTTATGTATGTCTTGCATGTGCTTATCTGTGGTGACAATGGGATATTCACGTGATCTACTTGATGTATGTTTTGGTGATCAACTTGCGGGTTCCGTAACATTGTGAACTTATGCATAGGGGTTGACACACGTTTTTGTCTTGACTCTCCGGTAGAAACTTTGGGGCACTCTAAAGTTCTTTGTGTTGGTTGAATAGATGAATCTGAGATTGTGTGATGCATATCGGATAATCATGCCCATGGATACTTGAGGTGACATTGGAGTATCTACGTGACATTTGGGTTTTGGTTGATTTGTGTCTTAAGGTGTTATTCTAGTACAAACTCTATGATAGATCGAATGGAAAGAATAGCTTCGTGTTATTTTACTATGTACTCTTGAATAGATCGATCAGAAAGGATAACTTTGAGGTGGTTTCATACCCTACAATAATCTCTTCGTTTGTTCTCTGCTATTAGTGACTTTGGAGTGACTCTTTGTTGCATGTTGAGGGATAGTTATATGATCCAGTTATGTTATTATTGATGAGAGAACTTGCACTAGTGAAAGTATGAACCCTAGGCTTTGTTTTCTAGCATTGCAATACCGTTTACACTCACTTTTATCGCTTGCTACCTTGCTGTTTTTATATTTTCAGATTACAAATACCTATATCTACCATCCATATTGCACCTGTATTACCATCTCTTCGCCGAACTAGTGCACCTATACAATTTACCATTGTATTGGGTGTGTTGGGGACACAAGAGACTCTTTGTTATTTGGTTGTAGGATTGCTTGAGATAGACCATCTTCAACCTACGCCTCCCATGGATTGATAAACCTTAGGTCATCCACTTGCGGGAAATTTGTTGTTCTCCTACAAACCTCTACACTTGGAGGCCCAAGAACGTCTACAAGAAGAAGGTTGCGTAGACATCAGTCTCATCCCCTCGCCACACTGGTGTAGAAATATTTACACACGATCTTAATTTGTTACGCGTCTTTCTGAATCCACAAAACTAAATGACTGTCCAATTATTTGGCATAGATCCAAAAAAATGGCTTCCAACCAAACGAGAGCACAAATCAATCAGTCAACGTCCAAAAAATTGGTAAGGTTGCTCCTGACCATGATCCAAACAGACCCTACGCCACTTGCGTGTGGGTCCAACAGCCTACCCAGTCGCAAATATTAGTGTTGACGTGTCATGAGACTCGCATGTTACTAACTATGTACCTAGCTATGACGTGGGCTATATGGCCACGCTGCTGCTGGTTTCTTTCTCGCCTTGTTTCTGGGTTGTGTTTTTAGGTCCGAATTATTTGTGGCGTGGGCTACGAGTCGCACGTTGCTACCTCGGCCATTATTTTACCTAGGCAGAAACCTAGTCGCACATTGTTTATCTTCACTCACCCCTCCCTCCCTTTTTTGCAAACAACCACTGTTCGATCCCAGCCTCTCCTTCCCCTGGCATGTCGTGCCATTACACCTAGCCTTCTCGTAGCCGGTCGTGTCCAATTTGTCGTGTTCTTATGATGGATATACTAGATCATTACGGTGCGCATTGCTGGGCCCTTTCATTTATTCGATGAAATGGTAGGATTTTTTTATAGATATACATACACATGTAAAATACAATTAAATCCGCATAACTTATCCGTACAATATGGACAATAAATAAACTGAATCGGAAGATAATAGATTCCTTCTCAAAACATACATTGCTTCTTATTTTAACTTAAATTCCCACACTAACAACAAATATTTTGGAAACCATACAAGCAAACACGAAAGAAACACATATTAATGACACTAACAACATAATAAGCAAGAGCAAAAAAATAGGTGATCGATTTTCTCCTTTGTAGTACCAAAATATCTTTAGTAGGCACAACTTGAGATACCACACATAACCACTTAACATCATAGAAATTTCTTGGGGAACATCATGTCACCATTCAGCAAACAGAATTGCCCAGCTCGATTTCATAGCAAGGTAAGAATAAAGGTCTATCATCCACATGAAGAAGTGACAGTCACCAATCTCATATTCTACCTGCAATAGGTCTTCCTGCCGAAAGACTTCATTTTCATCAGTTGGTGACAATGCCATATAACCATATTTCTAAATGATTTTCTATAACAGACTAATGTTTATAGTGAAAATTCTTGTAGAAGTCTTGTTATATTACTTCGATTAGAGATCTTCATGTAGAAGTCATGTAGTTTGGTGACAAACTATAATCTGTACCTTCTAATTTAGCACTAACATGCAATAAGTGCCTATCAATTTTCTTATGTTTGTGCATTTTATTACTTCCATCAGAGATCTTCAGGGCATCCTGAAAAGAATAAAATAAGTGTGATGTGTCGCATATGCGCGAGTCCATGGAGACACGGAGATTTTTGGAGTGATTCCGATAGGTGGTGCTATCATACGTCCACGTTGATGGAGACTTCAACCCATGAAGGGTAACATCTGCGCGAGTCCATGAAGGGCTCCACCCACGAAGGGTCCACGAAGAAGCAACCTTGTCTATCCCACCATGGCCATCGCCCACGAAGGACTTGCCTCACTCGGGTAGATCTTCATGAAGTAGGCGATCTTCTTGCCCTTACAAACTTCTTGGTTCAACTCCACATCTTAACGGAGGCTCCCAAGCAACACCTAAGAAATCTAGGACACACCACTCTCCAAAAGGTAATATATGGTGTGTTGATGATGAACTCCTTGCTCTTGTGCTTTAGATAGTAGTCTCCCCAACACTTAACTCTCTATCTCTCAGATTTGGCTATGGTGGAAAGATGATTTGAGTGGAAAGCAACTTGGGGAAGGCTAGAAATCAAGATTCTTGTGGTAGGATTGGAATATCTTGATCTCAATACATGAGTAGGTGCTTCTATCTCAGAAAAGCTATGGTGGAAGTGTAGGCACGATCTGATGGCTCTCCCATAAATAGAGAAGGGGATGGAGGGGCATATATATCCTCCACACAAAATCCAACTGTTACACACATTTTACTCATCTTGGTGGGACTGAATGGTTAAACTCGGTAGCAACGATCTGTTCGAAGATGTGAATGTTAGGAATCTTGGTGGGACTGACACGAACAACTCAGTGGGACCGATGTGCTAGGGCTTAGGGCAAACATCATCTTGGTGGTGCCGATTGCATCAACTCGGTGAGGCCGAAGTGAAGCAATAAGGCAACAAAGAGTCTATCAAGCCAACTCAGTGAGACCAATTGCATAACTTGGTGAGACCAAAATAAATGCAACAAGTCACAAAGTGTTCGCAAGGCCATCTCGGTGAGACCAAGACTCGCATGGGTGAGACCGAACTGTTTAGGATTTCTGGTTGTGGCTATGTCATATGAACTCGGTGGCTCGGGGTAGAAAGAATCGGTGGGGCCGAGTTGGAGTTAAGGGTTTGGACATATTTGGATGGAGAAAGTGGCTGAATGTTTTGGAGAAATATCACTAAGCATTTGAGCAAGCAAGCCATTAAGCAACACCTCATCCCCTTTTAATAGTATTGGCTTTCCTATGGACTCAATGTGATCTTGGATCACTAAAATAAAGATGAAGAGTTTTGAGCTTTTGCCAATATTTGTCCTTAGCATTTTGAGGGGTTCACATCTCTAGTCCATGCCATGCCATTCATTGAACTTCCTGAAATAATTATCTTGAATGGATATTAGTTCAATGAGCTATATGTTGTTATGAATTACCAAAATCACGCGGCGATCAATTGCACTTTCAATCTCCCGCTTTTTGGTAATTGATGACAACATATAGATCAAAGCTTTGACAAATGATAAAATGAATGAAATACATCATTGCTTTGAGAAGTATGTGATAAGAAAGATCCCCCCCTAAATTTGTGCATTATTAAAAACTTGCGTTTGAATGCAAATGCACAATTGATTAGGATTATGTGTCACTCTGCCATGTCACATACATCTTGGCGGAGCGCACAAAATGATAAGAGTGAAATAACATGCACACATCACCAAATACATAAGTGAATGATTTACACAAACAATCATAGAGATAAGCATAGATCGCACATTAAGCATAGTATGATCAATCACACAACCACACAAAGTTTCTCACAATCATAAAACAATAAGTAGCACAAATCAAACGGACGAAGTAGCAAAAAGAACGAGACACACACACACTCTCTCTCTCTCTCTCTCAGCCTATGATATATACATTTTCTCCCCCTTTGGCAACAAGTTACCAAAAAGCTTGAAAAAGTATAGTGCTATACGACACTCTAGGCACGATCTCTAGGAACTCCTGAAGGGGTCTTCTGGCTTGTTCCTCCGGTGTGCGTAGATGGCGTTGAGAGAACAACTTCTGCAAATTCCTCGGCTGATGTCTGTTGAGATGGTGGTGTTGACACTGGGGGTGGCACTGTGGCAGAGATGGCAGGTGCAGAGTGTGTTGTCCTGGTGTCTGCTACTGGCACAGCTA
The DNA here is from genome assembly GCF_018294505.1 of Triticum aestivum. Taxonomy (NCBI): domain Eukaryota; kingdom Viridiplantae; phylum Streptophyta; class Magnoliopsida; order Poales; family Poaceae; genus Triticum; species Triticum aestivum. Next base: position 321,799,787 of record NC_057804.1, on the reverse strand, counting down.
AAGACCTGGGTGCTCTTGAAAATGTCTGAAACCTCTCAGTTGTAGTGTCCTCATTGCCATCTTCTGCATCATCTCTCAGTTTCTCCACAATGGATTGTATCTCAGTGACCTTGACATCAAGAATGCACATTTTGTCTTCAACTACCCACTCTAGGCTATCTTGGTTCTTGGCTAAGTTGGCCAGTCCTTGCTCAATCCTCAGTGTTGCTTCTAGTAGATATGTCAACTGGTCTTTCTTTGATTTGAAATTTACTATTGATGCATTGAGTGCATTTGCTGCCTTTGCTGCTTTTTCTACTTTTGCTACCTCTGCCTTCTCTTGGGCCTCAACTAAAGTTGGATGCAAAGCATCCATCACCACTTCATTATCTTCAAACTTTGTCCAAAGAGGAATGTGCTCTCTATCAAGTAGATATGTGCCTGTACAAACTTTGGAGTTGATAAGCATCTGGATGTGTGGTGCATATCCAAATGACCTCTTCTGATCAGCAACTATCCTTTTGATTGTCTCAACAATCAGGCTCATGACTTTGAATTTCTGTGGAATATGAAACAAGTGGAGCGGGTTGATGGAGTGGCCGCGAATCATCCTCTCATCTCCAGATTTGGGCAATAAGGTATGCCTCAAGATGTAGTTTATGGCGGCCAAGAACCAGCAAGCAAATAGTATATGGAGCCAACTTTGTGTATATCCAAAGCCTCATTAGGAATGGTCTTGTACATATGTGCCATAGTGTTATGATCCATCCAGGGCTTCCCATATACATTAATATCATTTTCAACTTCCTTTGGGTCATTGATGAGAGTGTCCCACTCAGAGATAGATGAATGGTATCTTGTGCCCTCAGTCATCCACACAATTCTGCCATCTGGATAAAAGTGTGTTGTGGAGTAAAACTGCATCACCATCTGCTACCTCTTGAGCATCCGTTGGTTTCCCTTGAAGAGGAAAGGGTGATGTAGCAGAGTAGCGTAAGTATTTCCCTTAGTTTTGAGAACCAAGGTATCAATCTATAGGAGATGACACACAAGTCACCTAGTACCTACACAAACAATCAAGAACCTTGCAACCAACGCGATAAAGTGGTTGTCAATCCCTTCACGGTCACTCACAAAAGTGAGATCTAATAAAGATAGTAAAGTAAATATTTTTGGTATTTTTGTTGTATAGATTGGAAAGTAAAGATTGCAATAAAAAGGAACGGTGACAGAATTGACAACGGAACGGTGGAATGTTGCATGGCAGTATGGTGGCTGTTTTGAGGAAGGTATATGGTGGGTTTATGGTACCGGCGAGAGTTGCGCGGTACTAGAGAGGCTAGCAATGATGGAAGGGTGAGAGTGCGTATAATCCATAGATTCAACATTAGTCATAATGAACTCACATACTTATTGCAAAAATCTACAAGTAATCAAAACAAAGTACTACACGGATGCTCCTAGGGGAAGGGTTGGTAGGAGTTAACCATCACGCGATCCCGACCTCCACACATAAGGAAAACAATCAATAAATAAATCATGCTCCAACTTCATCACATAACGCTTCACCATACGTGCATGCTATGGGAATCACAAACTTTAACACAACTATTCTTCAAATTCACAATTACTCAACTATCATGTCTCTAATATCACCATCCTCATATCTCAAAACAATCATCAAGCATCAAACTTCTCATAGTATTCAACGCACTTTATATGAAAGTTTTTATTATACCCATCTTGGATGCCCATCATATTAGGACTAATTTTATAACCAAAGCAAATTACCATGCTGTTCTAAAAGACTCTCAAAATAATATAAGTGAAGAATGGGAGATCAAAAATTTCTATAAAATAAAACCACCACCGTCCTATAAAAAGATATAAGCGAAGCACTAGAGCAACATTGTCTAGCTCAAAATATATAAGTGAAGCACATAGACTATTCTAATAAATTCCGCTTCATGCGTGTCTATCTCAAAAGGTTTGTACAGCAAGGATGATTGTGTGAAACTAAAAATCAAAGACTCAAATCATACAAGATGCTCCAAGCAAAACACATATCATGTGGTGAATAAAAATATAGCCTCAAGTAAAGTTACCGATAGACGAAGACAAAAGAGGGGATGCCTTACGGGGAATCCCCAAGCTTAGGCTTTTGGTTGTCCTTGAATTATCTTGGGGCGCCTTGGGCATCCCCAAGCTTAGGCTCTTGCCACTCCTTATTCCAAAATCCATGAAATCTTTACCCAAAAACTTGAAAACTTCACAACACAAAACTTCAACAGAAAATCTTATGGGCTCCGTTAGTATAAGAAAATAAACCACTACTTTAAGTCACTGTAATTAACTCATTATTTATTTGTATTGATCTTGAACCTACTGTATTCCAACTTCTCTATGGTCATACCCCCCAATACTACCCATAGATTCATCAAAATAAGCAAACAACACACGAAAAATAGAATCTGTCAAAAACAGAACAGTCTGTAGCAATCTGTAACTTTAGAATACTTTTGTAACTCTAAAATTCGGAAATAAATTGGAGGACGTGTGGAATTTTTCTATTAAGCATCTGCAAAAAGAATCAAGCTAAAATCACACAGCAGTAAAAAAATGACAGCTATTCTCGTGAGTGCAAAAGTTTCTGTTTTTTACAGCAAGATCGCAAAGACTTCACCCAAGTCTTCCCAAAGGTTCTACTTGGCACAAACACTAATTAAAACATAAAACCACATCTAACCAGAAGCTAGATGAATTATTTATTACTAATCCAGAGCAAAAAGTAAAAAACAAAAATAAAATTGGGTTGCTTCCCAACAAGCGCTATCGTTTAACGCCCCTAGGTAGGCATAAAAACAAGAAGAGATCTAGGTATTGCCATAATAATGGTAGGGCAAATCGCGAAAACTCATCTCATACTCTCTAGGTTCAGCAGCAAGTTTTCTTTGTGGCAAGCAAAAGTAATCAAAAGGGCTAAATTTAATGGGACAAAAGTCCCCAAGATCAAGCTCGGGAGGAATTGGTTCCTCCCTTGGCCCCTCATATTGCACAACCAATTCATCATTATAGTCATTCTTTTGGGAAAAAGTCAAGAGCCTTTGTTCAAGAGAAAAACCTAACCCATTGTTCTGGATAGCAAAATTGTCATTAAGTTCAGAAATCCTATCAACTAGAACATCAGTAGGAACCTTTTTTCTAAGGTTTTCATTATAAGCAACATGATCTAAAGATCGTAAACGCATTATGTCTTATTGATTCAAAAGAATTGCTTCTATGGGAGGACGGCTAGCATCCACCCTATAATGCGCAAAAGTTTCATTGGCCTTTTTCATTATAAATCTACTCATGTGCTAACAAGATAGTAGCCGCTCGCTTAACAGAAGAATGCTCAATATTGGAAAACTCTAGAAAAATCGTTTGTATGCAAGGATGCATATGGATAAATTGTCTTTTAGGTTTAACTATGAGAAAGGATATAGCATCCGCAAGACTACTATTTTTATAAAGAATAGACCCACCCATAGTGGAAAAGCACCGGCACAAGTAAAGAAATCTTGAATAAGTCCTTTTCCAATAATATTACCACTACCATTCCGGAACTTTTTAGTGTGTGAAATAGTAGGTTCTTCATGAGGATTATCAAAAGCATCAAAGTTTCCCCCATCATCACTACTAATTTTTTCAACGGTAACCTCCCCAGTTTCAGACATGATGGCTACAAAACGCACTAGCAAACAAGCACACGAGGAGCAAGCGAAAAGAGACGAACGGAAGAGGGGCGAAGAAAAGGCAAAGGTTTTTGAAAACCGTTTTAGAAGTGGGGGAGAGGAAAACGAGAGGCAAATGGCAAATAATGTAATGCGAGGGAGAAGAGTTTGTGATGGGTACTTGGTATGTCTTGACTTGGCGTAGATCTCCCCGACAACGGCGCCAGAAATCCTTCTTGCTACCTCTTGAGCATGTGTTGGTTTTCCCTTTAAGAGGAAAGGGTGATGCAGCAAAGTAGCGTAAGTATTTTCCTCAGTTTTGAGAAACAAGGTATCAATCCAGCAGGAGATGACACACAAGTCACCTAGTACCTACACAAACAATCAAGAACCTTGCAACCAACGTGATGAAGGGGTTGTAAATCCCTTCACGGTCACTCGCAAAAGTGAGATCTAATAAAGATAGTAAAGTAAATATTTTTGGTATTTTTCTTGTATAGATTGGAAAGTACAGATTGAAATAAAAAGGAACAGCGATAGAAATTGGCAAGTTGACAGAAAACTAATAAATTCAATATAATGGAAAAGAGACCTAGGGACCATAGGTTTCACTAGTGGCTTCTCTCAAGATAGCATGTATTATGGTGGTTGAACAAATTACTGCCGAGCAATTGATAGAAGAGCTCATAATTATGAAGACATCTAAGGCAATGATCATGAACATAGGCATCACGTCCGTGTCAAGTAGACCGAAACAATTCTGCATCTACTACTATTACTCCACACATCGACCTCCAGCATGCATCTAGAGTATTAAGTTCATAAGAATGGAGTAACGCATTAAGCAAGATGACATGATGTAGAGGGATAAACTCAAACAATATGATATAAACCCTATCTTTTTATCCTCAATGGCAACAATACAATACGTGCCTTGCAGCCCCTACTGTCACTGGGAAAGGACACCGCAAGATTAAACCCAAAGCTAAGCACTTCTCCCATTGCAAGAAAGATCAATCTATTAGGACAAAATAAACCGATAATTCGAACAGACTTGCAAAGATATCAAATCATGCATATAAGAATTCAGAGAAGAACCAAACAATATCCATAGATAATCAAGATCATAAATCCACAATTCATCGGATCTCGGCAAACACACCGCAAAATAGTATTACATTGAATAGATCTCCAAGAACATCGAGGAGAACTTTGTATTGAGAATCAAAGAGAGAGAAGAAGCCATATAGCTAATAACTATGGACCCTAAGGTTTGTGGTAAACTACTCACGCTTCATCGGAGAGGCAATGGTGTTCATGTAGAAGCCCTCCGTGATCGATTCCCCCTTCGGCAGATCGCCAGAAAAGGCCCCAAGATGGGATCTCACGGGTACAGAAGGTTGCGACAGTGGAAAAGTGGTTTCGTGGCTCCCCCTGTTGTTTCTAGGGTGTAAGAGTATGTATAGGCGAAAGAAGTACGTGGGTGAAGCTATGAGAGGCCCACGAGGGTGGGGGCGCCCTCCTGCCTCGTTGCTTCCTCGTCGAGTCCCAGACTTCAACTCCAAGTCTTCTGGATTGCTTTTGGTCCAAGAAACATCCTCGCGAATGTTTCGTTTTGTTTCGACTCCGATTGATATTCCTTTTCTGTAAAACACTGAAATAGGCAAAAACAGAAACTGGCACTGGGCCTCTAGTTAATAGGTTAGTCCCGAAAATAATATAAAAGAGCATATTAAATCCCATTAAACATCCAAAATAGATTATATAATAGCATGGAACAATACAAAATTATAGATATGTTGGTGACATGTCAAGCGTCGCCAAGCTTAATTCCTGCTCGTCCTCGAGTAGGTAAATGATAAAAACAGAATTTTTGATGTGGAATGCTACCAAGCATATTTCTCAATGTAATTTTCTTTATTGTGGCATGAATGTTCAGGTCTGAAAGATTCAAGAAAAAAGTTTAATATTGATATAATAATAATAATACTTCAAGCATACTAACAAAGCAATCATGTCTTCTCAAAATAACATGGCCAAAGAAAGCTATCCCTAAAAAATCATATAGTCTGCTATGCTCTATCTTCATCACACAAAGTATTTAATCATGCACAACCCCCGGTTTCAGCCAAGCAATTGCTTCATACTTAGTATTTTTTTAAAAATTCAATCTTTACGCAATACATGAGCGTGAGCCATGGACATAGCACTATAGGTGGAATAGAATGGTGGTTGTGGAGAAGACAAAAAGGAGAAGATAGTCTCACATCAACTAGGCGTATCAACGGGCTATGGAGATTCCCATCAATAGATATCAATGTGAGTGAGTAGGGATTGCCATGCAACGAATGCACTAGAGCTATAAGTGTATGAAAGCTCAAAAGAAAACTAAGTGGGTGTGCATCCAATGTGCTTGCTCACGAAGACCTAGGGAACTTTTGAGGAAGCCCATCATTGTAATATACAAGCCAAGTTCTATAATGAAAAATTCCCACTAGTATATGAAAGTGACAACATAGGAGACTCTCTATCATGAAGATCATGGTGCTACTTTGAAGCACAAGTGTGGTAAAAGGATAGTAGCACTGTCCCTTCTCTCTTTTTCTCTCATATGTTTTTTATTTGGGCCTTTTCTTTTTTATGGCCTCTATTTTTTTATTCCAGAGTCTCATCCCAACTTGTGGGGGAATCATAGTCTCCATCATCCTTTCCTCACATGGGACAATGCTCTAATAATGAAGATCATCACACTTTTATTTACTTACAACTCAAGAATTACAACTCGATACTTAGAACAAAATATGACCCTATGTGAATGCATCCGGCGGTGTACCGGTATGTGCAATGATTCAAGAGTGACATGTATGAAAAAAGTTATGAACGGTGGCTTTGCCATAAATATGATGTCAACTACCTCATAATGCTAGCAATATGACAATGATGGAGAGTGTCTAAATAAACGGAACGGTGGAAAGTTGCATAGCAGTATATCTTGGAATGGCTATGGAAATGCCATAATAGGTAGGTATGGTGACTGTTTTGAGGAAGACATATGGTGGGTTTATGGTACCGGCGAGAGTTACACGGTACTAGAGAGGCTAGCAATGATGGAAGGGTCAGAGTGCGTACAATCCATGGACTCAACATTAGTCATAAAGAACTCACATACTTATAGCAAAAATCTAAAAGTAATCAAAACAAAGTACTACACGCATGCTCCTAGGGAAAGGGTTGGTAGGAGTTAACCATCACGCGATCCCGACCTCCACACATAAGGAAAGCAATCAATAAATAAATCATGCTCCAACTTCATCACATAATGGTTCACCATACGTGCATGCTATGGGAATCATAAAATTTAACACAAGTATTCTTCAAATTCACAATTACTCAACTAGCATGTCTCTCATATCACCATCGTCATATCTCAAAACAATCATCAAGCATCAAACTTCTCATAGTATTCAACGCACTTTATATGAAAGTTTTTATTATACCCATTTTGGATGACCATCATATTAGGACTAATTTATAACCAAAGAAAAATACCATGCTGTTCTAAAAGACTCTCAAAATAGTATAAGTGTAGCATGAGAGACCAATAATTTCTATAAAATAAAACCACCACCGTTCTCTAAAAAGATATAAGCGAAGCACTAGAGCAACATTGTCTAGCTTAAAAGATGTAAGTGAAGCACATAGAGTATTCTAATAAATTCCGCTTCATGTGTGTCTCCCCCAGAAGGTGTGTACAGCAAGGATGATAGTGTTAAACTAAAAATCAAAGACTCAAATCATACAAGATGCTCCAAGCAAAATACATATCATGTGGTGAATAAAAATATAGCCTCAAGTAAAGTTACCGATAGACGAAGATGAAAGAGGGGATGCCTTCGGGGCATCCCCAAGCTTAGGCTTTTGGTTGTCCTTGAATTATCTTGGGGTGCCTTGGTCATCCCCAAGCTTAGGCTCCTGCCACTCCTTATTCCAAAATCCATCAAATCTTTACCCAAAAACTTGAAAACTTCACAACACAAAACTTCAACAGAAAATCTCGTGAGCTCCATTAGTATAAGAAAATAAATCACCACTTTAAGGTACTGTGATGAACTCATTCTTTATTTATATTGGTGTTAAAACTACTGTATTCCAACTTCTCTATGGTTCATACCCCCCGATACTACCCATAGATTCATCAAAATAAGCAAACAACACAAGAAAAACAGAATCTGTCAAAAACAGAACAGCCTGTAGAAATCTGTAACTTTCGAATACTTATGTAACTCTAACAATTATGAAATAAATTGGTGGACGTGAGGAACTTGTCTATTAATCATATGCAAAAAGAATCAACCTAAAAGCACTCTCCAGTAAATAGTTACAGCTATTCTCGTGAGCGTAAAAGTTTTTTGTTTTTTACAGCAAGATCGCAAAGACTTCACCCAAGTCTTCCCAAAGGTTCTACTTGGCACAAACACTAATTAAAACATAAAACCACATCTAACCACAAGATAGATGAATTATTTATTACTAAACAGGAGCAAAAAGTAAAGAACAAAAATAAAATTGGGTTGCCTTCGAACAAGCGCTATCATTTAACGCCCCTAGCTAGGCATAAAAACAAGAATAGATATATGTATTGCCATAATAATGATCGGGAAAATCGCGAAAACTCATCTCATACTCTCTAAGTTCGGCAGCAAGTTTTCTTTGTGTCAAGCAAAAGTAATCAAAAGGGCTAAATTTAATGGGACAAAAGTCCCCAATATCAAGCTCGGGAGGAATTGGTTCCTCCCTTGGCCCCTCATATTGCACAACCAATTCATCATTATAAGCATTCTTTTGGCAAAAGTCATGAGCCTTTGTTCAAGAGGAAAACCTAACCCATTGTTCTGGATAGCAAAATTGTCATTAAGTTCAGAAATCCTATCAACTAGAACATCGGTAGGAACCTTTTTTCTAAGGTTTTCATTGTAAGCAACATGATCTAAAGATCATAAACGCATTATGTCTTCTTGGTTAAAAAGAATTGCTTCTATCGGAGGACGGCCAGCATCCACCCTATAATGCGCAAAAATTTCATTGGCCTCTTTCATTATAAATCTAAACTCGTGTGCTAAAAAGATAGTAGCCGCTCGCTTAACAGAAGAATGCTCAATATTGGAAAACTCTAGAAAAATCCTTTGTATGCAAGGATGCATATGGATAAATTGTCTTTCATGTTCAACTACGAGCAAAGATATAGCATCCGCAAGACTACTAGTTTTATGAAGAACAGACCCACCCATAGTGGGCAAATCACCGGCACAAGTAAAGAAATCTTGAATGAGTCCTTTTCCAATAATATTATCACTAACAATCCGGAACTTTTTAGTGTCTAAAATAGTAGGTTCTTCATGAGGATTGTCAAAAGCATCAAAGGTTCCTCCATCATCACTACTATCTTTTTCAACGATAACCTTCCCAGTTTCAGACATGATGGCAACAAAACACACTAGCAAACAAGCACACGAGGAGCAAGCAAAAAGAGACGAACAGAAGAGGGGCAAAGAAAAGGCAAAGGTTTTCGAAAATCCTTTTAGAAGTGGGGGAGAGGAAAACGAGAGGCGGATGGAAAATAATGTAATGCAAGGGAGAAGAGTTTATGATGGGTACTTGGTATGTCTTGACTTGGCGTAGATTTCCCTGGCAATGGAGCTAGAAATCCTTCTTGCTACCTCTTGAGCATGCGTTGGTTTTCCCTTTATGAGGAAATGGTGATGCAGCAAAGTAGTGTAAGTATTTCCCTCAGTTTTGAGAACCAAGGTATCAATCTAATAGGAGACGACACACAAGTCACCTCGTACCTGCACAAACAATCAAGAACCTTGCAACCAATGGGATAAAGGGGTTGTCAATCCCTTCATGGTCACTCGCAAAAGTGAGATCTAATAAAGATAGTAAAGTAAATATTTGTCGGTGTTTTTGTTGTATAGACTGGAAAGTAAAGATTGCAATAAAAAGGAGCGGCGACAGAAATTGGCAAGTTGACGAAAAACTAATAGATTCAATATAATGGAAAAGAGACCCGGGGGGCCATAGGTTTCACTAGTGGCTTATCTCAAGATAGCATGTATTATGGTGGGTGAACAAATTACACCCGAGCAATTGATAGAAGAGCCCATAATTATGAAGACATCTAAGGCAATGATCATGAACATAGGTGATACGTCTCCAATGTATCTATAATTTTTGATTGTTCCATGCTATTATATTACCCCTTTTGGATGTTTATGGGCTTTATTTTACATATTTATATCATTTTTGGGACTAACCTAGTAACCGGAGGCCCAGCCCGTATTCCTGTTTTTTTGCCTATTTCAATATATCGAAGAAAAGGAATATCAAACGGAGTCCAAACGGAATGAAACCTTCGGGAGCGTGATTTTTGGAACAAATGTGATCCGAGAACTTGGAGTGCAAGTCAAGAAGAAAACGAGGCCGCTAGGAGATAGGAGGGCGCGCCCACCCCTCCTGGGCGTGCCCCCTATCTCCTGGGCCCCACGAGCGGCCACCGACGTACTTCTTCCTCCTATATATACCTACGTACCCCGAAAACATCTAGGGAGCCAATGAAAAACAATTTCCACTGCTGTAACCTTCTGTATCCGCGAGATCCCATCTTGGAGCCTTCGCTGGTGCTCCGCCGGAGGGGGAATCGACCATGGAGGGCTTCTACATCAACACCATAGCCCCTTTGATGAGTTGTGAGTAGTTTACCACAGACCTTCAGGTCCATAGTTATTAGCTAGATGGCTTCTTCTCTCTTTTTGGATCTCAATACAATGTTCTCCCCCTCTCGATGTAAACTCTTTTTGTGGTGTGTTTGTCGAGATCCGATGAATTGTGGGTTTATGATCATGCCTAGATAATCTCATAATTATTCGCTTTTCTATCAATTGCTCGAAAGTAATTTGTTCACCCACCGTAATACTTATGCTATCTTGAGAGAAGCCACTAGTGAAACCTATGGCCCTCGGGTCTATCTTTTAGCAAATAAGCTTTCAATCTACTTTTAGTTGCATCTTTACTTTTTGCATCTATATTATAAAATACCAAAAATATGTTTATCTTATCATACTATCTCTATCAGATCTCACTTTCACAAGTTTCCGTGAAGGGATTGACAACCCCTTTATTGCATTGGTTGCGAGTTCTTTGTTTGTTTGTGTAGGTGCGTGGGACTTTTGAGGAGCCTCCTACTGGATTGATACCTTGGTTCTCAAAAACTAAGGGAAATACTTATGCTACTATTGCTGCATCATCCTTTCCTCTTCAAAGAAAACTAAGGCAAGCTCAAGACGTAGCAAGAAGGTTTTCTGGCGCCGCTGCCGGGGAGGCTTCCACCAAGTCAAGTCAAGATTCGACCTCCCGCCAACGTGTGATTTCTGGCGCCGTTGCCGGGGAGGTCTTCTCTCAAGTCAAGACATACCAAGTACCCATCAAAAACTCATCTACCTCGCATTTACATTATTTGCCATTTGTGTCTCGTTTTCCTCTCCCCCACTTCACCCTTGCCGTTTTATTCGCCCTCTCTTTCCCAATCTTCTCCTCTCTTTTTCGCTTGCCTTTTTCTGTTTGCTTGTGTGTTGGATTACTTGTTGCCATGGCGCAAGATAATACCAAATTGTGTGATTTCTCCAATACCAATAATAATGATTTCCTTAGTACTCCGATTGCTCCTCTTAATGATGTTGAGTGTTGTGAAATCAATACTGCTTTGCTGAATCTTGTTATGAAAGATCAATTCGCCGGCCTTCCTAGTGAAGATGCCACTACTCATCTAAACAACTTTGTGGATTTGTGTGATATGCAAAATAAGAAAGATACGTATAATGATATTGTTAAATTGAAGTTATTTCCGTTTTCACTTAGAGATCGTGCTAAAGTTTGGTTTTCGTCTTTGCCTAAAAATAGTATTGATTCTTGGAACAAGTGCAAAGATGCTTTTATCTCTAAGTATTTTCTTCCCGCTAAGATTACCACTCTTATGAACGATATTATGAATTTTAAACAACTTGATCATGAGCATGTTGCCCAATCTTGGGAAAGAATGAAATTGATGATTCACAATTGCCCTACTCATGGTTTGAATTTATGGATGATCATACAAAAACTTTATGCCGGTTTGAACTTTGCTTCTAGAAATCTTTTAGATTCGGCCGCGGGAGGCATGTTTATGGAAATCACGTGAGGAGATGCTACAAAACTTCTTGATAATATTATGGCTAATTATTCTCAATGGCACACCAAAAGATCTTCTAGTAAAAAGGTGCATGCTATAGAAGAAATCAATGTTTTGAGTGGAAAGATGGATGAACTTATGAAGTTGTTTGCTACTAGAAATACTCCTCTTGATTCCAATGATATGGCTTTGTCTACTTTGATTGAGAATAATAATGAATCTATGGATGTGAATTTCGTTGGTAGGAATAGTTTTGGAAACCCGAGGAAACTTTAATTCTAGACCGTTCCCTGGTAATTCCTCTAATAATTATGGAAATTCCTACAATAATTCTTATGGTAATTTTAATAATATGCTCTCTGATTTTGAGAATAGTGTGAAAGAATTTATGATTTCTCAAAAGAATTTTAATGCTTTGCTTGAAGAAAAATTGCTCAAGGTTGATGATTTGGCTAGGAACGTTGATATACTTTCGCTTGATGTTGATTCTCTTAAACTTAGATCTACTCCTCCTAAGCATGATATCAACGAGTCTCTCAAAGCCATGAGAATTTCCATTGATGAGTGCAAGGAAAGAACTGCTAGATTGCGTGCTAAGAAAGATTGCTTTGTAAAGGCATGTTCTTCTAGTTTCCGTGAAAATAATGATGATGATCTTAAAGTTATTAATGTGTCCCCTAGTAGATCTTTGTTTTGCAATATGAATCTTGATAATAATGGGACTGGTGATGAGTCAACTTTAGTTAGAAGGCGTCCCAATAATTCGGAGTTTTTAGATCTTGATGCTAAATTTGGTAAAAGTGGGATTGGAGAGGTCATGACTTTAAATAGTATTGAACCCACTATCTCGGATTTCAAGGAATTTGATTATGATAATTGTTCTTTAGAAGGTTGTATTTCCTTGTTGCAATCCGTTGTTAATTCTCCTCATGCTTATAGTCAAAATAAAGCTTTTACCAAACATATCGTTGATGCCTTGATGCAATCCTATGATGAAAAACTTAATTTGGAAGTTTCTATACCTAAAAAACTTAATGATGAGTGGGAACCTACTATATAGATAAAAATTAAAGATCATGAGTGTTTTGCTTTGTGTGATTTGGGTGCTAGTGTTTCCACAATTCCAAAAACTTTATGTGATATTCTAGGTTTCCATGATCTTGATGATTGCTCTTTAAATTTGCACCTTGCGGATTCCACCATTAAAAAGACAATGGGAAGGATCAATGATGTTCTCATTGTTGAAAATAGAAATTTGGTGCCCGTAGATTTTATCGTTCTTGATATATATTGCAATCTTTCTTGCCCTATTATTCTTGGTAGACCTTTCCTTAGAATGATTGGTGCGATTATTGATATGAAGGAAGGGAATATTAGATGCAAATTTCCATTAAAGAAAGGCATGGAGCATTTTCCAAGAAAGAAAGTTAAATTACCTTATGAATCATGCGGGCTACTCATGAATATAGTGCCAAAGATGGCACTACTTAGATCTTTCTTCGCTTTTATGCCTAGCTAGGGGCGTTAAACGATAGCGCTAGTTGGGAGGCAACCCAATTTTATTTGTGTTTTTTGTTTTTGTTTCTGTTTAGTAATAAATTTTGCATCTACCTACTGTTTAGATGTGTTTTTATGTTTTAGTTAGTGTTTGTGCCAAGTAGAACCTATAGGATAACCTATGATGATAGTTAATTTGATTCTGCTGAAAAACAGAAACTTTGCATGCACGAAATTAGTTTTGTTAAATCACAGAAACGTGATTTTGCGTTGATTCTTTTTGATGCTGATCAATAGACAAATTGTCCTGGACTTCCTATTTGGGTGTGAATTTTAGAGTTCTAGAAATTTGCGTTACTTACAGATTGCTACAGACTGTTCTGTTTTTGACATATTCTGTTTTTCGTGTGTTGTTTGCTTATTTTGATGCATCTATGGCTAGTAAAATAGTTTGTAAACCATAGAGAAGTTGGAATACAGTAGGTTTAACACCAAAAGAAAGAAAGAATGAGTTCATTACAGTACGTTATGTGGTGGTTTTGTTTTCTTTCACTAGCGGAGCTTATAAGATTTCCTGTTGAGTTTTGTGTTGTGAAGTTTTCAAGTTTTGGGTAAAGCTTTGATGGACTATGGAATAAGGAGTGGCAAGAACCTAAGCTTGGGGATGCCCAAGGCACCCCAATATATTCAAGAGTAGACAAAAGCCTAAGCTTGGGGATGCCCTGGGAAGGCATCCCCTCTTTCGTCTTCGTTCATTGGTAACTTTACTTGGAGCTATATGTTTATTCGCCACATGATATGTGTTTTGCTTGGAGCATCGTGTATTATATTGGTCTTTGCTTTTTAGTTTTCCACAATCATCCTTGCGGTACACAGCTTTTGGGAGAAGCCTACTTGATTTTAATTTATTAGAATACTCTATGTGCTTCACTTATATCTTTTGAGCTTGATAGTTTTTGCTCTAGTGCTTCACTTATATCTTTTAGAGCACGGCGGTGGCTTAATTTTGTAGAAATTGCTAGTCTCTCATGCTTCACTTATATTATTTTGAGAGTCTTTTAGGACAGCATGGTATTTGCTATGGTTTTAAAATTGGTCCTAGAATGGTAGGCATCCAAGTTGGGTATAATAAAAACTATCATAGGAAGTGAATTGGATGTTATGATCAATTTGATACTTGATAATTGTTTTGAGATATGGAGGTAGTGATATTAAAGTCATGCTAGTTGGGTGATTATGAATTCAAAGAATGCTTGTGTTGAAGTTAGCAAGTCCCGTAGCATGCACGTTAAAGTTGTGTAACAAATTTGAAACATGAAGTGTACCTGGCTTGTGCATCCTTATGAGTGGCGGTCGGGGACGAGCGATGGTCTTTTCCTACCAATCTATCCCTCTAGGAACATGCGCGTCGTGCTTGATTTTTGATGATTTCTAAATTTTTGCAATAAGTATATGAGTTATTTTGACTAATGTTGAGTTCATGGACCATACACACTTTTACCTTTCCACCATTGCTAGCCTCTTCGGTACCATGCATTGCCCTTTCTCACCTTGAGAGTTGGTGCAAACTTCGCCGGTGCATCCAAACCCCATGATACGATACGCTCTATCACACATAAACCTCCTTATATCTTCCTCAAAACAGCCACCATACCTACCTATTATGGCATTTCCATAGCCATTCCGAGATATATTGCCATGCAACTTTCCACCGTTCCGTTCATCATCATGACATACTTTACTTTTGTCATATTGCCATTGCATGATCATGTAGTTGACATCGTATTTGTAGCAAAGCCACCATGCATAGTTTTTCATACATGTCACTCTTGATTCATTGCACCATCCCGGTACATCGCCGGAGGCATTCATATAGAGTCATATCTTGTTCTAGTTTTGAGGTTAATTCATATGTTGTAATCAAGAGAAGTATGATGATCATCATTATTAGAGCATTGCCCAAAAAGAAAAAAAAGAAAAAAAAAAGAAAGGCCAAAAGAAAAAAAATAGAAAGGCCCAAAAAAAGAAAAAAAGAAAATAAATAAAAGGGGCAATGTTACTATCTCTTTTTCCACACTTGTGCTTCAAAGTAGCACCATGTTCTTCATGTAGTGAGTCTCAAATCTTGTGCTTCAAAGTAGCACCATGTTTTTCATATAGTCAGTCTCATAGGTTGTCACTTTCATATACTAGTGGTGATAGAGGCGGGGGTGTCCCGATCTTTCGATGAGATGATAACTATCGATTTGGTGGAGACGACTTTGACGATCCGACTACAAACGTGCAACGATGTTGTGCCTTAGCAATCGCTAAACCAACTCCGAGAGGTTATTGACCACGCTGGAGCACGATCAACCTGACCACAAAGGTCTATTCCTGCAAGCAATCGAAGAACAAGCAAGAATATGATAAAAGCAATCTGAATATCGCGAATATGTATGAAGTATTGATAATGGTGGGGATCCGAAAAGTGGTCTTGGTCTGGTCGTTGGACACAAACGAAGCACACGAAGTTGCAATGGCTAACTTTTAACTAAGCAAATCCCAAAGTCTAAACGATGCCCTAAGGGCTGTATATATGGAGGAAGAGGGGGGGAATTTCGTGGCCCTTGGTGGAGGGGTCCGAAATCAACCCTATCACTTGTTTCCCCACACATACGGACTCTGAAAATAGCCTATACTTATGTATTTCGAAATTACATGGGCCTGGCCCAATAATAAGGTGACGCAGCACCTAAAATAGCCTCGGGACGAAATTTTATGAAGTGGCATCTTGTATATTTCGTCCAAGGCTTCATGCACCCATTATGGTGGCTTCAAAGTCCTGAAATCATCACTTGTAACTCCGTTCTTGTTCCCCTTGCGCATGCCATCATCTCCATGCTTGTTCTTGCTCCAATGTTCATCCTTCTCCAAGCTAGGCCCTTCATTTGTAAGCAAAACAAATGTATCCAATTTAGGCAGCATCATATTCTCATGAACATTAGAATCATTACCAAGAAACGAAAGTACCTGGTAATTTAGTTGGCGTGCACGAGCTCTAGTAATTGGTCCAGTATGTATAGCAGCAGGGGCTGTGGGTGTAACAATTGTATTGATGTCCTCATCAGTGTTCCTCTTGCGTTTGGCCAAACTGTTGGTGCTGCTGTTGATACTTCTGTGGCTCCTGCTGCTGATGCGGAGGAGGATGATTATGTGGGAGATTATGAGGATGAGGTTGATCAAAATCAACACTACGTGCAGCCACCTGTACCACCACCAGCAGGTCGACCTCAGGTATATATTCATAATGGTAGGCCTGCACCACCACCTCAGGTACGAGATGATGTCCATATTCCTAAACTGAAATTGAATATTCCACCATTTGAGGGTAGATATGTTCCTGATATATATCTTACTTGGGAGTTAGAAACTGAACAACGATTTACATGTTTACAATATCCTGAGGAGAGACTAGTTGCTGCTGCTGTTTGTGCTTTCACTAGTTTTGCATGTGTATGGTGGTCTGAACATTGTAGATTATATCCTATTCCAACTACTTGGGCTGCTTTGAAAACTGCTATGCGTACGCGTTGGGTTCCACCATATTATCAACGTGAATTGCTTCAAAAATTGCAGCGTTTAAGACAAGGGAAAAATTCTGTAGAAGAATATTATCAGGAATTACAAACTGGCATGATTAGATGTGGTATTGTTGAGGAGAATGAAGCTATGCTTGCACGTTTTCTGGGTGGATTAAATAGAGAGATTCAGACCATTCTAGACTATAAGGAGTATACTAATATCACTCGTTTATTCCATCTTGCTTGTAAAGCTGAACGTGAAGTGCAGGATCGACAAGCATTGGGGCGAACTAACTTTTCTGCAGGCCGACCTTCATCATGGACACCACGTGCATCTTCTACTTCAACTGCACCAGCACGTCCATCCGGTGCCACCTCCAGCCGTCATACAAGAAAACAGGCACAACCACCATTATCTGCCAAGAGCGCACCTGCGGGGCCTGCACAACGTTCTTCTTCTTCCATGGCATCAACAGGGCACACAAGTGATATTATTTGTCGTCGTTGTAAGGGAGGAGGTCATTATGCGAGGGAATGCAAATCTCCGCGTGTGATGATTGCTACCGCGGATGGTGGATATGAGTCCGCTAGTGACTATGATGAGGAGACATTGGCTCTTATTACACGTGAAGAACATGGTGGAGATGATTCTGATCATGAGACGCAATACATGGCTCCTGAAGACGCTGACAGGTATGAATGTTTAGTTGCTCAACGTGTTTTGAGTGTGCAGGTCACACAAGCTGAGCAAAATCAGAGGCACAATTTGTTCCATACCAAGGGAGTTGTGAAGGAACGTTCTGTGCGCGTCATCATAGACGGAGGTAGTTGCAACAACTTGGCTAGCATGGAGATGGTGGAGAAGCTTTCTCTCACCACAAGACCACATCCACATCCTTACTACATCCAATGGTTCAACAACAGCGGCAAGGTTAAGGTAACACGTAATGTTCGTGTGCATTTTAGTATCTCTACATATGCTGATTATGTTGATTGTGATGTGGTACCTATGCAAGCATGTTCCTTATTACTTGGTAGACCATGGCAATTTGATAAAAATTCTGTACACCATGGTAGAAACAATCACTATACTCTTGTTCATAAGGATAAAATATTACTTTGCTTCCTATGACTCCTGATTCCATTTTGAAAGATGATATTAATAGAGCTAATAAAGCACAACAGGACAAGAATAAGAGTGAAAATCAGATTGTGGCAAAAGAATTTGAGCAACAAATGAAGCCTAATAATAAACCATCTAGTGTTGCTTCTGAAATTAAATTGAAAAGTGCATGTTTATTTGCCACCAAATCTGATATTGATGAGCTAGATTTCAGCAAATCTGTTTGCTATGCTTTTGTGTGCAAAGAGGCATTATTTTCATTCGAGGACGTGCCTTCCTCTTTGCCTCCTGCTGTCACTAACATTTTGCAGGAGTTCGCTGACGTTTTTCCACAAGACGTGCCACCGGGATTACCGCCTATTCGAGGGATTGCGCATCAGATTGACTTAACTCCCGGTGCTTCACTGCCAAACCGTGCACCATACCATACCAATCCAGAGGAGACGAAGGAGATTATGCGTCAAGTACAAGAGCTTCTCGACAAAGGTTATATACGTGAATCCCTTAGTCCTTGTGCTGTTCCTATTATTCTAGTGCCGAAAAAGGATGGTACATCACGTATGTGTGTTGATTGTAGAGGCATTAATAATATTACTATTCGTTATCGTCATCCTATTCCTAGGCTAGATGATATGCTTGATGAATTGAGTGGCTCTACAATATTCTCCAAAGTTGATTTGCGTAGTGGCTACCATCAAATTCGTATGAAATTGGGAGATGAATGGAAAACAGCATTTAAAACTAAGTTTGGATTATATGAGTGGTTAGTCATGCCTTTTGGGTTAACTAATGCACCTAGTACTTTCATGAGATTAATGAACGAAGTTTTACGTGCGTTCATTGGACGATTTGTGGTAGTTTACTTTGATGACATATTGATTTATAGCAGATCTTTGGAAGAACATTTGGAACATTTACGTGCTGTTTTTATTGCTCTACGTGATGCACGTTTGTTCGGTAACCTTGGGAAGTGCACCTTTTGCACCGACCGAGTATCTTTTCTTGGCTATGTTGTTACTCCACAGGGAATTGAAGTTGATAAAGCCATGATTGAAGCTATTGAGAGTTGGCCGCAGCCCAAAACGGTCACACAAGTGAGGAGTTTTCTTGGCCTCGCTGGATTCTATAGGCGTTTTGTGAGAGATTTCAGCACCATTGCTGCACCTCTCAATGAGCTTACAAAGAAAGATGTGCCTTTTCTTTGGGGTACTGCACAGGAAGAAGCCTTCACGGTATTGAAAGATAAGTTTACACATGCTCCTTTACTCCAACTTCCTGATTTTAATAAGACTTTTGAGCTTGAATGTGATGCTAGTGGAATTGGATTAGGAGGTGTGTTATTACAAGATGGCAAACCTGTTGCATACTTTTCTGAAAAATTGAGTGGGCCTAGTCTGAATTATTCTACTTATGATAAAGAATTATATGCTCTTGTTCGGACTTTAGAAACATGGCAACATTATTTATGGCCCAAAGATATTCTTATACATTCTGATCATGAATCTTTGAAACATATTAAAAGTCAAGCTAAACTGAATCGTAGACATGCTAAATGGGTTGAATTCATTGAGACTTTCCCTTATGTAATTAAACACAAGAAGGGAAAAGAAAATGTTATTGCTGATGCATTGTCTCGTCGCTATACTATGCTTTCACAACTTGACTTCAAAATATTTGGTTTGGAGACCATCAAAGATCAATATGTGCATGATGCTGATTTTAAAGATGTAATGCAGAATTGTAAAGAAGGAAGAATGTGGAACAAGTTTGTTGTTAACGATGGATTTGTGTTTCGTGCTAACAACCTATGCATTCCAGCTAGCTCCGTTCGTCTTTTGTTGTTGCAGGAGGCGCATGGAGGAGGATTAATGAGACACTTTGGCGTGAAGAACACGGAGGACGTACTTGCTACACATTTCTTTTGGCCAAAGATGAGACGGGATGTTGAGCGTTTTATTGCTCGCTGCACTACATGTCAAAAAGCTAAGTCACGACTCAACCCTCATGGTTTATATATGCCTTTGCCTGTACCTAGTGTTCCTTGGGAGGATATATCTATGGACTTTGTTTTAGGTTTACCTCGAACAAAGAAGGGGAGGGATAGCATATTTGTTGTCGTGGATAGATTCTCGAAAATGGCACACTTTATACCATGTCATAAAAGCGATGATGCTGTTAATGTTGCTGATTTGTTCTTTCGTGAAATTATTCGCTTGCATGGTGTGCCAAATACTATTGTTTCAGATCGTGATACTAAATTTCTTAGCCACTTTTGGAGATGTTTATGGGCTAAGTTGGGGACTAAACTGCTTTTTAGTACTACTTGTCACCCCCAAACTGATGGACAAACTGAAGTAGTCAATAGAACGTTGTCTACTATGCTTAGGGCTGTTTTGAAGAATAATAAGAAAATGTGGGAGGAATGCTTGCCTCATATTGAATTTGCTTATAATCGTTCATTGCATTCTACTTGATAGAGGCAAAGGTGTCCCGTCTTTCGATGAGATGGTGGATTTCGCTTTGGTGGAAGTCGACTTTGACGATCCGACTACGAACGTGCGAGGACGTCGCGCCTTAGCAATCGCTAAACCAACTCCGAGAGGTTATTGACCACGCCGGAGCACGATCAACCTGACCACGAGGGTCTGTTTCCTGCGAGCAAACGAAGAACAAGCAAGAAACTGAGATTGCAATCTGGATATTGCGAATATAAGATGAAAGCTTTATTGATCAAGGTGGGGTTCTGTGACGCCTTTGTCTGGTCGTTGAACACAAACGAAGTACGCGAAGTTGCAGCTATGGCAAACTTTTAATCTAAACAAAACCCAAAGTCTAAACGATGCCCTAAGGGCTGTATATATGGAGGAAGAGGGGGGGGGGAATTTCGTGTCCCTTGGTGGAGGGGTCCGAAATCAACCCTATCTCTTGTTTCCCCACACATACGGACTCTAAAAATAGCCTATACTTATGTATTTCGAAATTACATGGGCCTGGCCCAATAATAAGGTGACGTAGCACCTAAAATAGCCTCGGGACGAAATTTATGAAGTGGCATCTTGTATATTTCGTCCAAGGCTTCATGCACCCATTATGGTGGCTTCAAAGTCCTGAAATCATCACTTGTAACTCCGTTCTTGTTCCCCTTGCGCATGCCATCATCTCCATGCTTGTTCTTGCTCCAATGTTCATCCTTCTCCAAGCTAGGCCCTTCATTTGTAAGCAAAACAAATGTATCCAATTTAGGCAGCATCATATTCTCATGAACATTAGAATCATTACCAAGAAACGAAAGTACCTGGTAATTTAGTTGGCGTGTACGAGCTCTAGTAATTGGTCCAGTATGTATAGCAGCAGGGGCTGTGGGTGTAACAATTGTATTGATGTCCTCATCATCCTCCCCTTCTTGAAATGAAGTCGTCCTCGACGGAAGTTCATCTTCCTCACCCAAATAAGGCTTCAAATCTGCAATGTTAAAAGTGGGACTAACCCCAAAATCTGCAGGCAGCTCAAGTTTATATGCATTATCATTTATTTTCTCTAACACCTTAAAGGGACCATCAGCACATGGCATTAACTTTGATTTGCGCAAATCAGGAAATCTATCCTTACGCAAATGTAACCAAACAAGATCTCCAGGTGCAAACACAACATGTTTTCTACCCTTATCTCCAGCAAGTTTATATTTAGCATTCATGCGCTCAATGTTTTCCTTAGTTAACTCATGCATTTTTAAAATCAATTCAGCACGTTGTTTAGCATCAAAATTAACCTTCTCCAAAGATGGAAGAGGCAACAAATCAATAGGTGCACGAGGTAGGAAACCATACACAACTTCAAAAGGGCACATCTTAGTAGTAGAATGCAATGAACGGTTATAAGAAAATTCAATATGAGGCAAGCATTCCTCCCACATTTTCTTATTATTCTTCAAAATAGCCCTAAGCATAGTAGACAACGTTCTATTGACTACTTCAGTTTGTCCATCAGTTTGGGGGTGACAAGTAGTACTAAAAAGCAGTTTAGTCCCCAACTTAGCCCATAAACATCTCCAAAAGTGGCTAAGAAATTTAGTACCACGATCTGAAACAATAGTATTTGGCACACCATGCAAGCGAATAATTTCACGAAAGAACAAATTAGCAACATTAACAGCATCATCGCTTTTATGACATGGTATAAAGTGTGTCATTTTCGAGAATCTATCCACGACAACAAATATGCTATACCTCCCCTTCTTTGTTCGAGGTAAACCTAAAACAAAGTCCATAGATATATCCTCCCAAGGAACACTAGGTACAGGCAAAGGCATATATAAACCATGAGGATTGAGTCGTGACTTAGCTTTTTGACATGTAGTGCAGCAAGCAATAAAACGCTCAACATCCCGTCTCATCTTTGGCCAAAAGAAATGTGTAGCAAGTACGTCCTCCGTATTCTTCACGCCAAAGTGTCCCATTAATCCTCCTCCATGCGCCTCCTGCAACAACAAAAGAGGAACGGAGCTAGCTGGAATGCATAGCTTGTTAGCACGAAACACAAATCCATCGTTAACAACAAACTTGTTCCACATTCTTCCTTCTTTACAATTCTGCATTACATCTTTAAAATCAGCATCATGCACATATTGATCTTTGATGGTCTCCAAACCAAATATTTTGAAGTCAAGTTGTGAAAGCATAGTATAGCGACGAGACAATGCATCAGCAATAACATTTTCTTTTCCCTTCTTGTGTTTAATGACATAAGGGAAAGTCTCAATGAATTCAACCCATTTAGCATGTCTACGATTCAGTTTAGCTTGACTTTTAATATGTTTCAAAGATTCATGATCAGAATGTATAACAAATTCTTTAGGCCATAAATAATGTTGCCATGTTTCTAAAGTCCAAACAAGAGCATATAATTCTTTATCATAAGTAGAATAATTCAGACTAGGCCCACTCAATTTTTCAGAAAAGTATGCAACAGGTTTGCCATCTTGTAATAACACACCTCCTAATCCAATTCCACTAGCATCACATTCAAGCTCAAAAGTCTTATTAAAATCAGGAAGTTGGAGTAAAGGAGCATGTGTCAACTTATCTTTCAATACCGTGAAGGCTTCTTCCTGTGCGGTACCCCAAAGAAAAGGCACATCTTTCTTTGTAAGCTCATTGAGAGGTGCAGCAATGGTGCTGAAATCTCTCACAAAACGCCTATAGAATCCAGCGAGGCCAAGAAAACTCCTCACTTGTGTGACCGTTTTGGGCTGCGGCCAACTCTCAATAGCTTCAATCTTGGCTTTATCAACTTCAATTCCCTGTGGAGTAACAACATAGCCAAGAAAAGATACTCGGTCGGTGTAAAAGGTGCACTTCCCAAGGTTACCGAACAAACGTGCATCACGTAGAGCAATAAAAACAGCACGTAAATGTTCCAAATGTTCTTCCAAAGATCTGCTATAAATCAATATGTCATCAAAGTAAACTACCACAAATCGTCCAATGAAAGCACGTAAAACTTCGTTCATTAATCTCATGAAAGTACTAGGTGCATTAGTTAACCCAAAAGGCATGACTAACCACTCATATAATCCAAACTTAGTTTTAAATGTTGTTTTCCATTCATCTCCCAATTTCATACGAATTTGATGGTAGCCACTACGCAAATCAACTTTGGAGAATATTGTAGAGCCACTCAATTCATCAAGCATATCATCTAGCCTAGGAATAGGATGACGATAACGAATAGTAATATTATTAATGCCTCTACAATCAACACACATACGTGATGTACCATCCTTTTTCGGCACTAGAATAATAGGAACAGCACAAGGACTAAGGGATTCGCGTATATAACCTTTGTCGAGAAGCTCTTGTACTTGACGCATAATCTCCTTCGTCTCCTCTGGATTGGTACGGTATGGTGCACGGTTTGGCAGTGAAGCACCGGGAATTAATTCAATCTGATGCTCAATCCCTCGAATAGGCGGTAATCCCGGTGGCACGTCTTGTGGAAAAACGTCAGCGAACTCCTGCAAAATGTTAGTGACAGCAGGAGGCAAAGAGGAAGGCATGTCCTCGAATGAAAATAATGCCTCTTTGCACACAAAAGCATAGCAAACAGATTTGCTGAAATCTAGCTCATCAATATCAGATTTGGTGGCAAATAAACATGCACTTTTCAATTTAATTTCAGAAGCAACACTAGATGGTTTATTATTAGGCTTCATTTGTTGCTCAAATTCTTTTGCCACAATCTGATTTTCACTCTTATTCTTCTCCTGTTTTGCTTTATTAGCTCTATTAATATCATCTTTCAAAATGGAATCAGGAGTCATAGGAAGCAAAGTAATATTTTTATCCTTATGAACAAGAGTATAGTGATTGTTTCTACCATGGTGTACATAATTTTTATCAAATTGCCATGGTCTACCAAGTAATAAGGAACATGCTTGCATAGGTACCACATCACAATCAACATAATCAGCATATGTAGAGATACTAAAATGCACACGAACATTACGTGTTACCTTAACCTTGCCGCTGTTGTTGAACCATTGGATGTAGTAAGGATGTGGATGTGGTCTTGTGGTGAGAGAAAGCTTCTCCACCATCTCCATGCTAGCCAAGTTGTTGCAACTACCTCCGTCTATGATGACGCGCACAGAACGTTCCTTCACAACTCCCTTGGTATGGAACAAATTGTGCCTCTGATTTTGCTCAGCTTGTGTGACCTGCACACTCAAAACACGTTGAGCAACTAAACATTCATACCTGTCAGCGTCTTCAGGAGCCATGTATTGCGTCTCATGATCAGAATCATCTCCACCATGTTCTTCACGTGTAATAAGAGCCAAAGTCTCCTCATCATAGTCACTAGCGGACTCATATCCACCATCCGCAGTAGCAATCATCACACGCGGAGATTTGCATTCTCTCGCATAATGACCTCCTCCCTTACAACGACGACAAATAATATCACTTGTGTGCCCTGTTGATGCCATGGAAGAAGAAGAACTCCGTGCAGTCCCAGCAGGTGCGCTCTTGGCAGATAATGGTGGTTGTGCCTGTTTTCTTGTATCACAACTGGAGGAGGCACCTAATTGAGGTGCTGGTGCAGTTGAAGTAGAACATGCACGCGGTGTCCATGATGAAGGTCGGCCTGCAGAAAAGTTAGTTCGCCCCAATGCTTGTCGATCCTGCACTTCACGTTCAGCTTTACAAGCAAGATGGAATAAACGAGTGATATTAGTATACTCCTTATAGTCTAGAATGGTCTGAATCTCTCTATTTAATCCACCCAGAAAACGTGCAAGCATAGCTTCATTCTCCTCAACAATACCACATCTAATCATGCCAGTTTGTAATTCCTGATAATATTCTTCTACAGAATTTTTCCCTTGTCTTAAACACTGCAATTTTTGAAGCAATTCACGTTGATAATATGGTGGAACCCAACGCGTACGCATAGCAGTTTTCAAAGCAGCCCAAGTAGTTGGAATAGGATATAATCTACAATGTTCAGACCACCAGACACATGCAAAACTAGTGAAAGCACAAACAGCAGCAGCAACCCGTCTCTCCTCGGGATATTGTAAACATGTAAAACGTTGTTCAGTTTCTAACTCCCAAGTAAGATATATATCAGGAACATATCTACCCTCAAATGGTGGAATATTCAATTTCAGTTTAGGAATATGGACATCATCTCGTACCTGAGGTGGTGGTGCAGGCCTACCATTACGAATATATACCTGAGGTCGACCTGGTGGTGGTGGTGCTGGTGGCTGCACGTAGTTCGGATTTTGATCAACCTCATCCTCATAATCTCCCACATAATCATCATCCTCCTGGGTACCAGCAGCAGCAGTAGCAGGAGCCAAAGAAGCACCAACAGCAGTAGCAGCGGCACCAGAATTTTGTCCTGGCTCAATAGGAACACGCTGTGCTCGTCCATACTGATTCGGAAGGGGGCGTAGTTGTTGTTGCAGAGGTGCGACAGGTGCAGCCGGTGGTGGAAGACGCGCAAGCAGTTCATTAAATCTGTTATCGAGCTTTGTTTCGAACGTCTTCTCAAGGCCAGTAATCTTCTCCATGGCCTCTTCAAAATTGTTCAGCACATCTTGCACCTGTTCAGTCATCATTTGCTGAAACTTATCATGAAGCTCCTTGTTCGATAAGTTCTCCCAGTCAATCTCGTCGGCTTGTGATCCTGGCATGGTTAGCAGCAATAGAAACACACAAGAATATGATCCTACAGACTACTAAGAAGTGGTGGTGGTGTATCACAAATCCGTCAAGCAAATCTCAAATTCTTACCAGTTCTTACCCAGCAGCAGGCGGAGATCGGCAACCGTTGTAGTCAAAAACTCTCAAAGCTTGGATAGAGCGATTACCAGGGAGAGTCAAACACACGATGTAGATGTATGTGGAGCTGGGAAGGCTTATAGTATGGTAGCAAAAAGGGTCAGCAATAATCAATTCAGAGATGCAAAGTTGAACAAACGCTCAACGACGGTACTGTGCTGGTCCTAGGCTAGACTATGCTAGAGACGCGAGCCTAGAACACCAACAAAATCACGGCGCGGCACGTAAACAAGGGAAAAGCACACTCTGAAAAAAAAAATTCGCTCTTTTTTTTTGCGCTCTTTTTTTTGCGCTGCTTTTTTTTTTGCGAAAAATCACTATAATGGCGAGTGTCTCAAAACTCTTCCTAGGTCAAACTGACAGGATGGGCATGAAATTTTTTTTTTTGACAAATTTTTTTTTTCAACTGCCCGGACCCAAAAACTGGAAACGGGTCAAAAAAAACTTCCTATAATGGCACCTGTCTCAAAACACTCAGAAACACCTAAAAATAGGATAGCCAGAATTTTTTTCGAAAAATGCGTTTTCGAAAAAATTTGGGCCTAAACGAAGCGTGGCTACCCGACTCTTTTTTTTTCTGAAACCTACTCCGGCAAGGAAACACGAATCGGAATCTAGATGGATCCCGAAAACAAACCTAATAAGCAAGGAACTCGGATTGGTGGTGGATATATGGTGGTGGTATATGGCAGCGGTGGTGGTAGCGGTGGTAGTATATGGATATGGATCGGTGGTGGTATATGGGCACGGATTGGTGGTGGTATATGGATACGGATTCGGAGCGGTGGTGGTAGATGGCAGGGGCGATGATGATGGTGCGGCGGCGGCGTGACAACTTATGGCCAGAACTCGAAACTCTAAAAGACTAGACTCTAAGACCAGCAACTAGACCGACGACGCAACCGCAAATTCAACAAAGCAAAACCCTAAAAAGATTATGCAAAGGCTCAGATTGGTTCGGATATGATGAACTAACCCTATTTTTTTGTGTGGCTTTTTCGTGGACTGTAGGTATGGAGAACAGACTCGATCTAAACTACGAAAAACTGTAAAATCTCACCGAGCAACCTGGAAATCTGATACCACTTGATAGAGGCGGGGGTGTCCCGATCTTTCGATGAGATGATAACTATCGATTTGGTGGAGACGACTTTGACGATCCGACTACAAACGTGCAACGACGTTGTGCCTTAGCAATCGCTAAACCAACTCCGAGAGGTTATTGACCACGCTGGAGCACGATCAACCTGACCACAAAGGTCTATTCCTGCAAGCAATCGAAGAACAAGCAAGAATATGATAAAAGCAATCTGAATATCGTGAATATGTATGAAGTATTGATAATGGTGGGGATCCGAAAAGTGGTCTTGGTCTGGTCGTTGGACACAAACGAAGCACACGAAGTTGCAATGGCTAACTTTTAACTAAACAAATCCCAAAGTCTAAACGATGCCCTAAGGGCTGTATATATGGAGGAAGAGGGGGGGAATTTCGTGGCCCTTGGTGGAGGGGTCCGAAATCAACCCTATCACTTGTTTCCCCACACATACGGACTCTAAAAATAGCCTATACTTATGTATTTCGAAATTACATGGGCCTGGCCCAATAATAAGGTGACGCAGCACCTAAAATAGCCTCGGGACGAAATTTTATGAAGTGGCATCTTGTATATTTCGTCCAAGGCTTCATGCACCCATTATGGTGGCTTCAAAGTCCTGAAATCATCACTTGTAACTCCGTTCTTGTTCCCCTTGCGCATGCCATCATCTCCATGCTTGTTCTTGCTCCAATGTTCATCCTTCTCCAAGCTAGGCCCTTCATTTGTAAGCAAAACAAATGTATCCAATTTAGGCAGCATCATATTCTCATGAACATTAGAATCATTACCAAGAAACGAAAGTACCTGGTAATTTAGTTGGCGTGCACGAGCTCTAGTAATTGGTCCAGTATGTATAGCAGCAGGGGCTGTGGGTGTAACAATTGTATTGATGTCCTCATCAATTGGGAATTTTTCATTATTAGAACTTGGCTTGTATATTCCTAAGATGGGCTTCCTCAAATGCCCTAGGTCTTTTTTGTCTTCTCCACACAATCCCCATCATCATATTCTATTCCACACATAGTGCTATATCCATGGCTCACGCTCATGTATTGCGTGAAGGTTGAAAAAGTTTGAGATTATTTAAGTACGAAACAATTGCTTGGCTTATGATTGGGGGTGTAGAATTTGGGAACATCTTTGTGTGATGAAAATGAAGCATAGCCTAACTATATGATTTTGTAGGGATGAACTTTCTTTAGCCATGTTATTTTGAGAAGACACGATTGCTTTGATTAGTATGCTTGAAGTGTTACTATTTCTTTTATCAATATGAACTTTTATTTTGAATCATTTGGATCTGAACATTCATGCCACAATAAAGAAAATTACATTGAGAATTATGCTAGTTAGCATTCCACATCAAAAATTCTGTTTTTATCATTTACCTACTCGAGGACGAGCAGGGATTTAGCTTGGGGATGCATGATACGTCTCCAACATATCTATAATTTTTTATTGTTCCATGCTATTATATTACCCCTTTTGGATGTTTATGGGCTTTATTTTACATATTTATATCATTTTTGGGACTAACCTACTAACCGGAGGCCCAGCCCGTATTGCTATTTTTTTGCCTATTTCAGTATTTCGAAGAAAAGGAATATCAAACGGAGTCCAAACAGAATGAAACCTTCGGAAGCGTGATTTTTGGAACAAACGTCATCCGGAGAACTTGGAGTGCAAGTCAAGAAACGAGGCGGCCAGGAGATAGGAGGGCACGAACGGCCACCAACGTACTTCTTCCTCCTATATATACCTACGTACCCCGAAAACATCCAGGGAGCCAACGAAAAACAATTTCCACCGCCGTAACCTTCTGTATCCGCGAGATCCCATCTTGGAGCCTTCGCTGGCGCTCCACCAGAGGGGGAATAGACCATGGAGGGCTTCTACATCAACACCATAGCCCCTCCGATGAGTTGTGAGTAGTTTACCACAGACCTTCAGGTTCATAGTTATTAGATAGATGGCTTCTTCTCTCTTTTTGGATCTCAATACAATGTTCTCCCCCTCTCTTGTGGAGATCTATTCGATGTAAACTCTTTTTGCGGTGTGTTTGTCGAGATCCGATGGATTTTGGGTTTATGATCGTGCCTAGATAATTTCATAATTATTCGCTTTTCTATCAATTGCTCGACAGTAATTTGTTCACCCACCGTAATACTTATGCTACCTTGAGAGAAGCCACTAGTGAAACCTATGGCCCCCGGGTCTATCTTTTATCATATAAGCTTTCAATCTACTTTTATTTGCATCTTTACTTTTTGCATCTATTTTATAAAATACCAAAAATATATTTATCTTATCATACTGTCTCTATCAGATCTCACTTTCGCAATTGGCCGTGAAGGGATTGACAACCCCTTTATTGCGTTGGTTGTGAGTTCTTCGTTTGTTTATGTAGGTGCTTGGGACTTTTGAGGAGCCTCCTACTGGATTGATACCTTGGTTCTCAAAAACTGAGGGAAATATTTACGCTACTATTGCTGCATCACCCTTTCCTCTTCAAGGAAAACTAACACAAGCTCAAGACGTAGCAATAGGCATCATGTCCGTGTCAAGTAGACCAAAACGATTCTGCATCTACTACTATTACTCCACACATCGACCGCTATCCAGCATGCATTTAGAGTATTAAGTTCATAAGAACGGAGTAACGCATTAAGCAAGATGACATGATGTAGGGGGATAAAATCAAGCAATATGATGTAAATCCCATCTTTTTATCCTCGATGGCAACAATACAATACATGCCTTGCTGCCCCTACTGTCACTGGGAAAGGACACCGCAAGATTGAACCCGTAGTTAAGCACTTCTCCCATTGCAAGAAAGATAAATCTAGTAGGCCAAACTAAACGATAATTCGAAGAGACTTGCAAAGATATCAAATCATGCATATAAAAATTCAGAGAAGAACCAAATAATATTCATAGATAATCAAATTCTAAATCCACAATTCATCGGATATTGGCAAACACACCGCAAAAGAGTATTACATTGAATAGATCTCCAAGAACATCGAGGAGAACTTTGTATTGAGAATTAAAGAGAGAGAAGAAGCCATCTAGCTAATAACTATGGACCCGAAGGTCTGTGGTAAACAACTCATGCTTCATCGGAGAGGCAATGGTGTTGATGTAGAAGCCCTCCATGATCGATTCCCCCTCCGGCAGATCACTAGAAAAGGCCCCAGAATGGGATCTCACGAGTACAGAAGGTTGCGGTGGTGAAAAAGTGGTTTCGTGTCTCCCCCTGATGTTTCTAGGGTATAAGAGTATATATAGGCGAAAGAAGTACGTCGGTGGAGCTACGAGGGGCCCACAAGGGTGGGGGCGCTCCTACCCCCCGGGCGCGCCCTCCTGCCTCGTGGCTTCCTCGTAGAGTCCCAGACTTCAACTCCAAGTCTTCTGGATTGCTTTTGGTCCAAGAAAGATCATCGCGAAGGTTTCGTTCCATTTGGACTCCATTTGATATTCCTTTTCTGTAAAACACTGAAATAGGCAAAAAACAGAAACTGGCACTGGGCCTCCGGTTAATAGGTTAGTCCCAAAAATAATATAAAAGATCATATTAAAGCCAATTAAACATCCAAACAGATAATATAATAGCGTGAAAAAATAAAAAATTATAGATACGTTGGAGAGGTATCACCATCTCATCATTCCATTTTGTGAGCTTTTGTCCAACAAAAGCATCAACACCTATAAACCTGAAGCTCTCATGAACATGGGGGAAGTAGTCTTCATTGTCACCCATGCCAGTCCACCCATTTCATGTTGCTTATGATGGGCTTCTTGTCAAGCAGCACAGTCTCATAAAATCTTACTGTTCCTGGGTATGGAAACGATGGTCAGAAGTTGTTCTTCTCCTTGCGGAATATGGATCCACTTTCCTCCATTCTCTCAATCCACTATCGTTCCCGAGCTTCATGTTTTCAGCCATTGGATGTCCATCATCATGATCTAGAATCTTTGGCTTCAACTTCCTGAGCACTTGTGGCTCTTCATCCTCTTGAACCTTTGGCACTGCGGCCTTGTTCTTTTCAGTAGATGGGATGTCCTAGTTGATCTCTTGGGTTCAGCAACTTAGGTGCAGAAACTGGAGCCCTGGGCTTGGGCCTGGAGGGAGCGACACCTAACTTCATGGCATCTGCCATGAGCTTTTGAGACTTGGCAGGTGGGGCAACATGTTCCTCTCCATCCTCTTATTCATCATCCACCATCATAGATGGTCTGCCAATCACTCTAGCAATGGTCTTCTTTACTCTCTCTTTACTTTTTTTCTTCCCATCAGCAGCTTCTTCTTCTTCGGTTTGCTCAAGAGTGAGTTCCATTGTCTCTTGTGGAACTGTTGATTTTCTAGCCTTAGACATTGGAACTCCCTTTGCAGGGGCCTTCTTGTGGAGACCTGGCTTAGCAGCAGCTGCAGTGCCATACTCTTTCTTTAACACTTCCTTATTTGTTGAAGTGACCTCTTCTTCAACCACAAAACCCTCATCCTCACTTTCTGAGGTTCTCTTCTTCCTTTGTCTTGTGGCTGATTTGGGCAGATTGCTTCGAGTGCTTCTGCTGCCATCATCACAGCTTCCACTAGGGCTTGTGCCCTCACTGAGATTAACCTCTTCCCCTAACTTGTTCTGGCTGTCACTTGCATCAGACATCTTGCAAACAGACCCTATGAATAGATAGGTATGGGCAGAGTGGATGAGCATCGCAAAATGCAGATGGTTTTGGAAAAAAATTGAGTCAAAACTTTAGTTTTAGTTTTTTGCAGAAAGCATTTCGGAGATACCGATATGAAAATTTCGGTGATACTGAAGCATTAACAGAGTCTAAAACACATGATCAGACAGACCGAGTTGCGGTTTAGTGACTCTGAGATGCTAGGGTTTCACTGAGGTTTTACTGTCGGTGTCACCGATCAGTACACTTCGGTGGCACCGAGTTGTACTTAGTGCAATGGCTAGGGCCAATCGGTGGGACCGAAATATCCATTTCGGTTGGTCCAAGATGATCTCGATGGAAATTGTAAGTAGAGTAAGTGTTTCCCTCTGTTTGATAACCAATGTATCAATCCAACAGGACACAACACACAAGTCATTGAATACCTGCAAAAACAATCAACAACTTGCACCCAACGCGATAATGGGCTTGTCAATCCCTTCACGATTACTTGCAAAAGTGAGATCTGATAGAGATAGATAAATGGTAAAGTAAATATTTTTGGTACTTTTCGTTTATAGATTGGAAAGTAAAGATTGCAAAATAGTAGATCAGAAACTAGTATGATGTAAAACAGAACTTATATGATGGAAAAGAGAACTTATACGATGGAAAAGAGACCCGAGGGCCATAGGTATCACAAGTGGCTTCTCTCAAGATAGCTAATAATACGGTGGGTGAACAAATTACTGCCGAGCAATTGATAGAAGAGCGCATAATTATGATGATATCTAAGGCAATGATCATGAACATAGGCATCACGTCCGTGTCAAGTAGACCGAAACGATTCTGCATCTACTATTGTTACTCCACACATCGACCGCTATCCAGCATGCATCTAGAGTATTAAGTTCATAAAGAACGGAGTAATGCATTAAGTAAGATGACATGATATAGAGGAATTAACTCAAGAAATATGATGAAAACCCCATCTTTTTATCCTCGATGGCAACAATACAATACGTGCCTTGCTACCCCTACTGTCACTAGGAAAGGACACCGCAAGATTGAACCCAAAGCTAAGCACTTCTCCCATTGCAAGAAAAACCAATATAGTAGGCCAAACTAAACCGATAATTCGAAGAGACTTGCAAAGATATCAAATCATGCATATAAGAGTACAGAGAAGAACCAAATAATATTCATAGATAATCAAATTCATAAATCCACAATTCATCAGATCTTGGCAAACACACCGCAAAAGAATATTACATCGAATAGATCTCCAAGAACATCAAGGAGAACATGGTATTGAGAATCAAAGAGAGATAAGAAGCCATCTAGCTACTAGCTATGGACCCGTAGGTCTGTGGTAAACTACTCACACTTCATCGGAGAGGCAATGATGTGGATGTAGAAGTCCTCCATGATCGAATCCCCCTCCGACAGGACGCTGTAAAAGGTCCCTAGATGGGATCTCACGGGTACAGAAGGTTGCAGTGGTGGAAAATTGATTTCGTGGCTCCCCTGGATGCTTTCAAGGCATAAGATTATATATAGGTGAAGGAGCTAGGCCAGGAGACCCACGAGGGGCCAATGAGGTGGGGGACGCGCCCTCCTGCCTTGTGGCTGCCTAGTTGCGTCTCCGACTTCATCTCCAAGTCTTCTGGTTTCCTTTTGGTCCAAGAAATATCAGCACGAAAGTTTCACTCCGTTTGGTATTCCTTTTCTGCGAAACTCTAAAATAGGCAAAAAAACAGAAACTGGCACTGGGCTATCGGTTAATTGGTTAGTCCCAAAAATAATATAAAATAGCATATTAATGAATATAAAACATCCAAAATGGATAATATAATATCATGGAACAATCAAAAATTATAGATACGTTGGAGACGTATCAAGCATCCCCAAGCTTAATTCCTGCAGAATTTTTGATGTGGAATGCTACCTAACATATTTATCCATGTAATTTTCTTTATTGTGGCATGAATGTTTAGATCCGAAAGATTCAAAACAAAACTTTAATATTGACATAAAAACAGTAATACTTCAAGCATACTAACAAAGCAATCATGTCTTCTCAAAATAACATGGCCAAAGAAAGCTATCCCTACAAAATCATATAGTCTGGCTATGCTCTATCTTCATCACACAAATTATTTAAATCATGCACAACCCCGATGACAAGCCAAGCAATTGTTTCATACTTTTGATGTTCTCAAACTTTTTCAATCTTCACGCAATACATGAGCGTGATCTATGGATATAGAACTATGATGGAATAGAATATGGTGGTTGTGGAGAAGACAAAAAGGAGAAGATGGTCTCACATCAACTAGGCATATAAACGGGGTATGGAGATGCCCATCAATAGATATCAATGTGAGTGAGTAGGGATTGCCATGCAACGGATGCACTAGAGCTATAAGTGTACGAAAGCTCCAAAATAAACTAAGTGGGTGTGCATCCAAATCGCTTGCTCACGAAGACCTAGGGAATTTTGAGGAAGCCCATCATTAGAATATACAAGCCAAGTTCTCTAATGAAAATTCCCACTTGCATATGAAAGTGACAAAATAGGAGACTCTCTATCATGAAGATTGAGGGAGTTCCGGACTAGGGGGTGTCCGGATAGCCGAACTATCATCATCGGCCGGACTCCAAGACTATGAAGATACAAGATTGAAGACTTCGTCCCGTGTCCGGATGGGACTTTCCTTGGCGTGGAAGGCAAGCTTGGCGATACGGATATGTGGATCTCCTACCATTGTAACCGACTCTGTGTAACCCTAGCCCTCTCCGGTGTCTATATAAACCGGATGGCCTTAGTCCATAGGACGAACAACAATCATACCATAGGCTAGCTTCTAGGGTTTAGCCTCCTTGATCTCGTGGTAGATCTACTCTTGTAACCCACATCATCAATATTAATCAAGCAGGACGTAGGGTTTTACCTCCATCAAAAGGGCCCGAACCTGGCTAAAAACATCGTGTCCCTCGTCTCCTGTTACCATCCGCCTAGACGCACAGTTCGGGACCCCCTACCCGAGATCCGCCGGTTTTGACACCGACATTGGTGCTTTCATTGAGAGTTCCTCTGTGTCGTCACCGATAGGCTCGATGGCTTCTTCGATCATCAACAACGATGCAGTCCAGGGTGAGACCTTCCTCCCCGGACAGATCTTCGTATTCAGCGGCTTCGCACTGCGGGCCAATTCGCTTGGCCAGCTGGAGCAGATCGAAGGCTACGCCCCTGGCTGTCAGGTCAGATTTGGAAGTTTGAACTTCACGGCTGACATCCGCGGGGACTTGATCCTCAACGGATTCGAGCCACAGCCGAGCGTGCCGTACTGTCACGATGGGCATGATTTAGCTCTGCAGCCGGACAGTACCTTGGAGGCCGCACTCGAACCCGCTCCGATCTTCGACTCGGAGCCGGCTGCGCAGACCAAGGATGGATGGCTAGACACCACCACGGGGGCTGCAACCTCTACGGCGATAGAGCCGAACATCGATCTTGTCCCCCATGAAGCTCGTGACTCCGAGGTGCCGGACTCCTTGCCGGACTCTGGACATCCCGCGCCCCTCCAGTCGAATCCGATTGGGCGCCGATCATGGAGTTCACGCGGCGGAAATCTTTCAACACTCACCTTTTGGCGACATCTTGAGTTCACTAAAGTACCTCTCGTTATCAGGAGAGGCCTGGCCGGACTGCAGCCAGGACGGTTGGGATGCGGACGACGAAGAAATTGAGAGCCCACCCACCACCCACATGGTAGCCACTGTCGACGACCTAACCGACATGCTAGATTACGACTCTGAGGACATCGACGGTATGGACGACGATGCCAGAGACGACCAAGAACCAGCGCCTAACGGGCGCAGGAAAGCCACCCCATCCCACAACGTATGCATGGTGGACACAACTCCCCCAACGGAAAATAAAGCGGCAACGCAAGCGCCGCCCGAAGACCGGCATTGACACAAACGGTACCCATATGGACCCGGCCCTAGAGCAGGGCGAAGTAGTGGACGACGCACACGTCAACAAGCAGCCAGCCGGACATGAACCGGACAAGCAACCCATCCCCGGCGAAGATGATCTCACATCACCAGAGCATACGAATCTCCATAACAGGCTCGTCGCCACTGCAAGAAGTTTGAAGAAGCAAAGGCGAAAGCTCAAAACAGCGGAAGACACACTCAGAATAAGATGGAGCAAAGTACTCAACACCGCAGATAAATATGGCACTAGTCACCAGACAAAGAGCTACCCGAAGCGCAAGTTGTTGCCCGAATTTGACGCGGAGGCCTTCGAGCCCCCGCAGTCAAAAAAGAAAGGGGCCGCCTGGTCGGATAGACGACCAGATGACAGGCCAAGAGCAACACAGGGCGCCACACACAAGCCGGCACATGATCAGCATAAAGATCTTCAGAAAAAGGATAACCCGTCCAGGTCTATCTATGGGCCGAAAAAAGAAGACTTGAGGAAGTAACACAACCAACCGAGCATTTGAAGACAACGGCACACCCAAATACAGGGGCGCTGCACACCCACTATGTTTTATCGACGAGGTACTGGATCATGGATTTCCAGCGGGATTTAAACCCATAAACATAGAGGCATACGACGGAACAACAGACCCCGGAGTCTGGATTGAGGATTATATCCTACACATACACATGGCAAGAGGAGACGATCTCCATGCCATAAAATACCTTCCCCTCAAGCTCAAAGGGCCGGCCCGGCATTGGCTTAAAAGCCTCCCAGAAAATACGATTGGGAGTTGGGAAGAGCTTGAGGATGCGTTTCAAGCAAATTTTCAGGGGTCTTATGTCCGGCCTCCGGATGCAGATGATTTAAGTCACATAACTCAACAGGCCGGAGAATCAGCACGCAAATTCTAGAACAGGTTCCTCACTAAAAAGAACCAAATAGTCGACTGTCCGGACGCTGAAGCCTTGGCAGCCTTCAAACACAACGTCCGAGACGAATGGCTCGCCAGAAACCTCGGCCAGGAAAAACCAAGAACAATGGCCGCACTAACAAGTCTCATGACCCGCTTTTGCGCGGGGGAAGACAGCTGGTTGGCTAGATGCAGCACCAGCGACCCGAGTACATCCGAAATCAGGGATGGAAATGGGAAATCACGACGCAAAAAAGATCAGCGCCGGAACAAGGAGAATGGCCCAAATAGTACGGCGGTCAACGCCGGAATCAAAAGCTCTCGGCCAAACAACAAAACACTGCCCTTAAAGGATAACAGTGACGAGTTATCCAACCTCAACAAGATTCTGGAAAGACTGTGTCAAATACACGGTACCTCCGGGAAGCCTGCAAACCATACCCACAGAGATTGTTGGGTCTTCAAGCAGTCCGGCCGACTTAATGCCGAACACAAAGGGCTCGACACACCAAGTGACAGTGACGAAACCCAAAAGCAGCGCTTCGGAAAACAAAAGACTTTCCCATTAGAAGTCAAAACAGTGAACTCACTTTACGTGATAACACGCAGCGCGGCCCCTACTATACCAGGACACCATCCGCAGACTGGGGATAGAACCCACCAAAATTCGTTATAGCAGCACTTCCTTCAAAGGAGTGACGCCAGACCTTTTTAGCCAATTTTACAGGCTCTGTACCACTAGGGGTCGTGTTCGGTTCATTCGACAACCTCCGTCGCGAAAAGCTCACCCTCCATCGCCCCATTTAGTAGTAGCCCTTAAGCACTACTGGGGCGTGCAGCTTTCGCGCGCTTTCATGCAATACCGCATTACGCGTCTCTTACGCTTAAAAATGACCGGTCCATGTGGCATATTCTTAAAACTCCAGGTGTCTCTCGACCATGGAGAATGTGCGGCTGCCTAGATAGCCACACATTATTCCGACCTTGCAGGTCAAAGCCCCTAAAAACAGGTCATTTAGACCTCGGACATGGTTAGACGAGTCCGGCAAGGGGCTTCCCAGCCGCATACCCCTTTTTTTAGGGGGCCGCACGCATAAATGATGAAAGCCAGTAAAGCTCAGCTTTCTTCATCTTCCAAATTATACTTTATTTTGATACACTTTTTGCACGATATTTCTTAGAAACTAAGTTCTTCTCTTTTACAGATGAAGCACGTGCTACACCCGTCCAGGATACAGCACAACGGAGACACAGGCGCAGACGTGCAGTAGGGACCCGTTGCAAGGATTCTTTTCAGATTAAGACCCTGCGTAAACCTTTCTCACTGTCTCTTGTTGATACACATCTCCCGGTTTCCCACCAGAGCCGAGGAGGAGGCTGGCATTTTGGCATCGGCCGCGTCAGAAGTTTCCGCCTGTACCTAGACACTAGGGGCTTAGGGCTTTATTCTGCCCGATATCATAAAGACCGAACACCTCAGGGAGTGTTCGGCCTCTCGAGTTAGGCCTTATATGCATCAGCTCCGAATCATGTCTTTGGTGAAATGTTGGGTTTGCCCGGCTCTTGTGTTTTGCTGCCTTAAGTTCTGTATCATCGGCTAACACGGCACCAGGAGAACTACTGCGATTGTGCCCCGGTTCGGCCGGGAGAGCACCTTAGTAGAGAAAGCCAAAAACTGACTGTCATGATATAGCGAGAGACTGGTCAACCACTCGATCGACCACTGGAATGTTTAGAATTCCTCCGCTTTGACGAAGGACCGCTTCCCGGTCAGGCACATACGCACCCCAAGTTCGGAGAAGCGCGGTGCCATCAGGGGCTATATAGTAGCCCCACATTCGAGCTCCTATGGCTAAGTGAAAGTGATAAAGCATTATAGTCCGGTTGCCTAGTTTGCTATGCTATCACCTCCTTAAAAGGACCAAGACGTTGGATTAAGTGTGAAAAGGCATTTTTCTTTTTTGCAAACACCCCTGCACCATGTGCGTGGGGGCTGAAGCCAAAGACTGCCATCTTTCAGATTATACATACATATACGGCCGCACAGGAGATAGTTCAATACTTGAACACACAAGTATAAAAAGTCACTACATTATAAACATGATCTTAGAAATCATACATGTCATTCAAACATAACATCTTTCGAGCACTGCGACTCTATTATACGAGCGCCCTGCAGGACTTCCTCAAAGTAATGGTCGGTGGGGAATCGGCTTTTGTCCGAACCCCGGGATGCAACAGCGGTGGCATCCATCTCCGCCCAGTATGTTTTACCACGGGCAAGAGCCATCCGCGCACCTTCTATGCATGCCGACCGCTTCATCGCCTTAATATGCGGCACTGCCCCAAGGAATTGCTGCAACAAGCCAAAATAACTCTTCGGCTTGGGGCTTTTCGGCCACAGATGAGTTACCACATCCGTCATGGCCAGTCCGGACAATCTATTCAGCTCAGCCTACTCAACCAGCCGATCACTCAACGGAAGTGGACGCTCCGGACTATGGAATTGAGACCAGAAAAGCTCTTCCATTTCATGATCCTCCTGGCTTCGAAAGTGCACGACTGCGTCAGCCACACTCGCCGCCAAGTCCAGATAAGGATCCTCCGCACCGTACAATCGGCCTAGCTGAGCATACTTCGGATCCGTGAACTTCCTACGCAACATAAAGGGCTTTCCAGCCACAATGTCTCCGACCTGACGCAGTTCCTCCTTCATAGCCCGCATCGCACTACGGGCATCCTTGGCTTCGGCATCGGCCTTCTTCAGGTCCTCTTGCTCCGCTCGGCGTTCTCCTTCAAGAACTTCCAGGCGGTCGGTAGCAACTTTTAATTTCATGGCCATTCTGGCCATCTCCTCCCTGCTTCGGCAGTGAGCAGCCTTCTCGGCTTCTAGCTCTTCCGCTGCCTTCAAGGCAGCCGCCTCGCTTTTTCTGGCCTGCTCCTTGGCCCGAGCAAGTTCTGCTCGAAGGTCTTCCACAGTAGCAGCACCATCTGCATCAAGCATACAACTTGTAAGGAATGGGCATCAGCTCCCTTACTAAGCGACTGCGGCGCAATCACATACCTTGTGACTCATCAAGTCGTTTATTGACCAGCGAGATGTCCGCATCTGCAGCGTCGAGTTGCTTCTTCAGCTCGGCGAATCCATCCGTCCGGCTGGCCACCGAATGTTCCGCCACCAGCATAGGAAAGGCGATAGTTAATAATTGAGATTATGATCCTAGGCACGCTGCCGTTTTCGATAGCATACCAAGTCTCAGGGGCTACTATACAGGGCGCACTTCATGTGCAAAACTGTCAACAGGTATGTCATTTTTTGCGTACCTCAAATCCCATCAGTAAACTTCCGACGACCTCATACAACCCACTTTCGGCGGACGAGATCCTCTCAATCACATTACCCATTAATGTGCGGTGATCTTCTGAGATGGACGCCCTATTAAGCAAATCCTGCAGCTCCACCGGCCGTACTCCAATGGGTGCCGAACTCTCCGGCCCCGCCGGACTCGGGGAGACCCTCCGCGACGACACCTCAGGGTCGTCCGCCCCGTGCGATGGGGCGGCAGATGGAGGCGTTTCGCTCTCCATCATCTCCGGACGAAGGTCTCCCGAAGATGAGCTGTGCTGAGATGGGCTGAGATCCGAACTACAAGGTAAAAACTTTGTTTACCTTTAGACATTAAGTAGGGGTGTCTAATAATTATAAAATCCACCTTTTTACATATGGCTCGTTAAAGGGCTGATTTCTCCGAGGAGACAGTACGGCCGGGGCGCTTTCTGGCGCAGGACCTTCCGGTACAGATTTCTTTCCCCGCTTTGAGGCCTTGGCCTCCGGGTCTTCGGAAGCGTTCTCCTTCTCCCCCTGGAAGGAGGGACTCTCGATTCCTCCCTTATTAAATGCCTCCTTGGCAGAGGTGACAGTTTCCCCGTGCCCCCCTTCGCCCTCATTTGAAGGTGCAACCTCCAACATTTTAATTAACACGGGATCCTGCGTGGTCTCAGGGAGGGGGGCCGGACACCGTATCAGTTTTGCTTGCGCTATCCACTCCTGTCCAGGGATAGCTGGTTAAAAGGCAAGCTCAAGATAAATAAATGGATGGTGTGTCCGAACACAGGGCTACTTACTTGAGTATCCGGGCGATTGCAGCTTAGGCCAGCGTCCTCGGTCAATTCCGGATGCGTCTCTTGCGATCCGAAGAACAGTTTATACATCTCCATGGGAGTCAAACCCATGAAGTGTTGAAGAGCTCGCTGCCCCTCCGGATTAAATTCCCAC
This sequence comes from Triticum aestivum, assembly GCF_018294505.1. NCBI lineage: Eukaryota > Viridiplantae > Streptophyta > Magnoliopsida > Poales > Poaceae > Triticum > Triticum aestivum. The sequence goes on along the minus strand of NC_057804.1, from coordinate 321,758,393 downwards.
AGGCGGAGGGGGCAACGTTTGCAGGGCAGTAGGCGCCGGATTAACATGACCTGCACCACTGCGACCAGATTGATATCCCTTTCTTGGAGGACTCGAATCCGGTCCTGCAACAGGGGGACGTCTTTGGGCGACCCCCAGTCACGCCCCTTCTTGACCCATGACGTCAGCTGCTGTGGAGGACCCGAGCGCAAGACGGGCGGCGGCTTCTGCCTGCTGCCCCGGGGAGCGGTGATATAAAACCACTCCTGTTGCCACAAGCCGAGCTCCTCTTGGAAAGAGCCCTTGGGCCATGGAGCTTCGGCCCTCTTGCTTATAACCGCCCCGCCGCACTCTGCCTGACGCCCCTCAATCATCTTCGGCTCCACGTTGAAGGTTTTGAGCCATAAGCCGAAGTGAGGGGTAGTGCGGAGGAAGGCTTCACAAACGACAATGAATGATGAGATATGGAGGATGGACTCCAGAGCCAAGTCGTGGAATTCCAACCCATAGTAAAACATGAGCCCCCTCATGAAGGGATCCGTCGGGAAGCCTAAACCCCGACGGAAGTGAGACATGAACACGACGATCTCGCCGGGCTCGGGAGTTGGGATAACTTGCCCTCGGGTAGGCAGCCTATGCGAAATCTCGTAGGTTAAATACCTGGCATCTCTCAGCTTTAGCACGTCCTCCTCCGTGATGGAGGAGGGAATCCACCGGCCTCGTAGATCAGGACCGGACATTGTCGAGGATCGAATGTACCTGAATTCAGAGCCCTGGGTGTTGGAACTCAGGGAGAGGGGCGGATTCAATAGAAGATTGAATAGAAAGAACGGGCCTTGGTCTCATTATAAAGAGGAAGAATACCAAGAGTCGTCCCCGTGACCGTTTGGAACCCGCCTTCGATGGAGGGGGCATGGCAACGTGCGCGGTTGGGTTACCCTCGTCCGTATTGATGGGAATCCCGGAAAGGGGAACACGATCTCTGCTTCGACAGGACGTGCTAAGGAAACCGCTTCACTAAACGCGCAGAAGTGGTACAATAAAAACGTTTCAAATGAAGGCTTGGTTGTGGTGTGACATCACGCCACGGAATACGTCAGCAGATTGAACTTGTGTGAATATTATTCTCTCTACGGTTGTATGTGGAATTTATTTTGCAGAGCCGGACACTATCCTGGTGTTCACGATCTTCTATAAATTATTCGGAGGAGGAACCCGCCTTGCAATGCCGAAGACAATATGCACGCCGGACTCGTCGTCATTGAAGCCTGGTTCAGGGGCTACTGAGGGAGTTCCGGACTAGGGGGTGTCCGGATAGCCGAACTATCATCATCGGTCGGACTCCAAGACTATGAAGATACAAGATTGAAGACTTCGTCCCGTGTCCGGATGGGACTTTCCTTGGCGTGGAAGGCAAGCTTGGCGATACGGATATGTGGATCTCCTACCATTGTAACCGATTCTGTGTAACCCTAGCCCTCTCCGGTGTCTATATAAACCGGATGGCCTTAGTCCATAGGACGAACAACAATCATACCATAGGCTAGCTTCTAGGGTTTAGCCTCCTTGATCTCGTGGTAGATCTACTCTTGTAACCCGCATCATCAATATTAATCAAGCAGGACGTAGGGTTTTACCTCCATCAAGAGGGCCCGAACCTGGGTAAAAACATCGTGTCCCTCATCTCCTGTTACCATCCGCCTAGACGCACAGTTCGGGACCCCCTACCCGAGATCCGCCGGTTTTGACACCGACAAAGATCAAGGTGCTATTTTGAAGCAAAGTGTGGAAAAAGGATAGTAACATTGCCCGTTCTCTCTTTTTCTCTCATTTTCTTATTTGGGCTTTCTCTTCTTGTTTTTTATGGCCTCTTTTTTTTTTTTTTTTTTCGTCCGAAGTCTCATCCCGACTTATGGGGGAATCATAGTCTCCATCATCCTTTCCTCATGTGGGACAATGCTCTAATAATGAAGATCATCACACTTTTATTTACTTACAACTCAAGAATTACAACTCAAAACTTAGAACAAAATATGACTCTATGTGAATGCCTCCGGCGGTGTACCGAGATGTGCAATGATTCAAGAGTGACATGTATGAAAGAATTATGAACGGTGGCTTTGCCACAAATACGATGTCAACTACATGATCATGCAAAGCAATATGACAATGATGGATCGTGTCCTAATAAACGGAATGGTGGAAAGTTGCATGGCAATATATCTCGGAATGGCTATGGAAATGCCATGATAGGTACCTATGGTGGCTGTTTTGAGGAAGGTATATGGTGGGTATATGGTACCAGCGAAAGTTGTGTGATACTAGAGAGGCTAGCAATGGTGGAAGGGTGAGAGTGCGCATAATCCATGGACTCAACATTAGTCATAAAGAACTCACATACTTATTGCAAAAATCTATTAGTTATCAAAATGAAGTACTATGCGTCTGCTCCTAGGGGGATAGATTGGTAGGAAAAGACCATCGCTCGTCCCCGACAACCACTCATAAGGAAGACAATCAATAAATAAATCATGCTCCAACTTCATCACATAACGGTTCACCATACGTCCATGCTATGGGAATCACAAACTTTAAAACAACTATCTATAAAATTCACGACTACTCCACTAGCATGACTCTAATATCACCATCTTCATATCTCAAAACAATCATAAAGAATCAAACTTTTCATAGTATTCAATGCACTTCATATGAAAGTTTTTATTATATCCCTCTTGGATGCCCATCATATTGGGACTAGTTTTATAACCCAAGCAAATTACGTTGCTGTTCTAAAAGGTTCTCAAAATAATATAAGTGAAGCAATAGAGTTCAACAATTTCTATAAAATAAAGCCACCGCCATGCTCTAAAAAGATATAAGTGAAGTACTAGAGCAATATTGCCTAGCTCAAAAGATATAAGAGAAGCACATAGAGTATTCTAATAAATCACGATTGATGTGTGTCTCTCCCAAAAGGTGTGTACAGCAAGGATTATTGTGGTAAACAAAAAATCAAAGACTCACATCATACAAGACGCTCCAAGCAAAACACATATCATGTGGTGAATAAAAATATAGCCTCAAGTAAAGTTACCAATAGACAAAGACGAAAGAGGAGATGCCTTCCGGGGCATCCCCAAGCTTAGGATTTTGGTTGTCCTTGAATATTACCTCGGGGTGCCTTGGGCATCCCCAAGATTAGGCTCTTGCCACTCCTTATTCCATAGTCCATCAAATCCTTACCCAAAACTTGAAAACTTCACGACACAAAACTCAACAGAAAATCTCATGAGCTCCGTTAGTATAGGAAAATAAATCACCACTTTAAGGTACTGTTGCAAACTCATTATGTCGGGGAAACTGATCCTCGAACACCTATGGGGCCGGCGGACCGGGCCCCTTTCGGTTCGGGGGGGGGGAGATCGCACGAAGAGCAGATCGAGGCGAGGCACACGAGCAGTTTACCCAGCTTCGGAGCTCTCCGGAGAGATAACACTCCTACTGCTGCTTGTCTGGTTGTATTATCTGGTGTTCTTGCTCTCCAAAGCGAGAGTGTGATGTTCTTTGGGCTACCAATGGATCGAAGCTGACTGTCTGAGGCCCCGAACCTATGAGCCGAACCCCCTCTACGTTGCGCATGGGCCTCCTTTTATACGCTAAAGGGGTCACCGACAGGTGGCAACGCAGAGGAGGGTAAAAACGTAAAAAGCGAGGTAGTTGATATAGTTGCTTGCACAGTGCACCCTACCTAACCCTGACGGCAGGGGACAAGGGCATTAAATGCCCGTCTGAGTCGCCCGAACAGTGCAGAAAAGGACCGTTAGGGGCGCCACCGTTCGCCACGATGGCGATCTTGTCAGCTTCGCATGCCACTGCGCACCGCTGGCTGCACAGCCTCCCGCCACGCACGCCCGGAGAGGCCCCCAGAGCGACACGTTGGTGGATGCGCTGGAGCGCGAACGCAGAGTGGCCGCCTGCCGCGGCAAGCGCCTTGCCGGTGTAGTTATCTTGTCGGGTCCGAAAGCTTGTCGCTCACCGGGCTTCGAGGTACCTTGGTTTGTCTTCCCGGCAAGCTCCTCTTCCCGGGGCCTTGTTGCCTTGCCGGAGCGCGTGGCGCGTCGCGGCAAGTTCATTGGAGCGTCTTGGTTGGCCTTCCCGGCAAGCTACTCTTGTCGGGGTCTTGTCTCCTTAGCTTAAATACTTTGTTCTTGGATGGCTCCAAGGGAACCTTGGGGGATCTTGGCGATCACCCGGTAAGCCTTTGCCGCGGGGTGCTGCAACTGCCCGTGCACAAGTTCGGGGTACTAGGGTACCCCTAATCTAGTACACCAACAGGAGCCCCCGGGCCTGGGCCAGACACGGTGCCGAGCGCTGTTGGGCCAGGCCCAAGACAGGGCACGGGCACACGCGGGCTGGGCCATGCCAAATCTTATTCCGTATCCACCGCACTCTCCCATAACGTCACGCGTTGATTGCGGCATCGTGGGAGAGATCGTGGGTGGTTGTTTAAGCAGAAGGCCGAAACGTCCGCCCCGTCCCTCTTTATAAGCAGAGGAAACAGGGGCAGTTTGTTCCCCCTCGCTGGTTGTTGCTACTCCTTCTTCACAAACTCCGCCGCTCCCCTCTTCTTCTCGAAGCCGAGAGAGCGGCGCTCCGCCCCTCCCATTGCCACCAGCATCACCACGCCGTCGACCTTCTCCACCACCTCCGCCATGGCCCCGAAAGCCGACAAGGGAAAGGGCGTGAAGTTGGCCGAGGCGCAGCGGCTCGCGGCGCTGCGGAAGGAGCGGGCGATCTTCACCCCCCAGCTCGGCGTGCAGGAGCTGAGGGAGTACTTCTACCTCTTTTGGGCGACGGAGAAGCGTGCGCATCCGCGCACGAGGGTACTCCCGGCTACCGCTTCGAGGCCGGCTCCAAATGGGTACCCGTTCTTCCCGCTATTCTTCTACTGCGAGCTCTGCCCGCCCTTCTCGGAGTTCTTTTGTGACATTATGAACACGTATGGCTTCCGCCTCCTTGACTTAACCCCCAATGCTGTCTTGACCATGGCAGTTTTCGCACACTTGTGCGAAAACTTTGTCGGAGTCCACCCTAGTGTAGCCCTTTTCCGCCACTTCTTCATACCTCGGGTAGAGAGAGGAGAGCCGCTTGCCGGAGGGATTGCCTGGGTCTCGAGAGTCGGCAAGAAAGAGGCGTACTTGGAGGGTGAGCTTCGCAGCAAGTGGGAGGAGTGGAGAGCGGAGTGATGTTGGATCGTCGAGGAGGATCCGCAGCCCTTCACCGCCGTGCGCCAAACTCCAATAGTGCGCGGCAATGATTGGAGCAACATGGCCCCGGAAGACGAGAGGCTGAAGATCGCCATCACTAGGATTCTTCGCCTCAGGCTTGCCGGGCTCACCGTAGGTGCTATCGGGGCAGATTTCCTCCGCCGCCGCATTGCCCCCCTGCAGGAGAGGAGGAGGCCTGCCTGGGAATTCAAGAATTCGGCGGACATCATGAGGCTGCGGCCGGGCCTGAACTACAACTTCACTGTCTTGGAGTTGGACGCAATGCTCTTGGAATTATTCAAACGCGACCCCCAGCACCCATTCACACTGCCGAGGGGCGTAGTTCCTTTGTGCAATAACTCTTCGCTTGACCGGATCCGCGCCATGATGCCGTTGTGCGATTCACACGGCATCGTCCCGACTTGGCAAGAGCCTGCGAACGACGTTGTGCGAGCGTTCTTCGACACCTTGGAGGAATTGCCGGTCCGCGCTGACAAGCAGAAAAGCCTCACCCGCGACACCACCGACGAGGAGCTGCAGCTCATCGCTACTAGGGCGGAAGAGGCTGCGGCCGCAGCTGCTGCGGGTGTGTTTGGGTTTACTGTGGAGGAGGCGGAGGCTGCCGAGGCGGCAAATCTTGCCGAACGCGCGGAGTTCATGGGCGAAGAGGAGCCTGCCGGTTCTGAAGCCGAGTCGAGCGAGGCTGGCGAGGAGGAGGCTGAACCTTCAGAGAGCTTGCCGCAGGCGGAGCCCCCGGCCCCGCCAAGGAGGCGCCTTCACAGGGCCGGGGACGCAGCAGGGCGGCAGCCGGCTCCACAGCCACTGAGCCGCGCGACGCACTCTACCGCGGCAAGCAATGTTGCCGCGGGAGCGCCTCACGCAGCAGCGGCAACTAGAGCGAGATCTTCCTGGGCCACTACCACTGCCCCCGCCAAGCGGGCAAAGGATCCTACTCCTCCACCTCGCCGCACCGGAGGAGGGCCGGACTTCGATCTTTCCGCGCTCAGCTCCGACGAGGAGGAAGAAGAGTGAGTTCCTTTGGTGCTCTTATAATCCTTCAATCTTGCTGTTTATATCTTGTATCAGACTTGCTCCAATCTGGACTCTTTTCTTTTCAGAACACTGGCCCAGAGAGCGGCGAAGAGGGCCAAGGCCGCGGTGATCGTCATCGAGGATGACCCCATCACGTCGGCAGGAGGTGGGTCCGAGACCACCTTGACGCACCCGGCAATCACTCCTCGGAGCAGCCCCCAGCGCAGCCCCCAGCGTAAGTTCATAGTTTATCCTTCTGCTGTCGGGCGCGCTTGAGTGCTTTTTCCTTTGTTGATATCTTTCTTGTCGACTTGTGCAGGAGCAGAGCAGCCTCATCAGGAGCGCCCGAAGGCCGGTCCCGAAGTGCCGCCTGCTTCGACTGCGCCGCCAAGGGAGGAGTCTCCGGGAAGAGAGCGCTCTCCGGCAAGGGAGGACTCTCCGGCAAGGGACGGCACTGCTGATCCTGCGGCGACCGAGGCCGCAACTAAAGATCTTGGCGCAGGTCATCCACTTGCACAAAAGCTTTCCCTTGGGTTCTGCTTCTTCTGTTTTTCTTTCCTTGAATTTTTGATTGATTTTCCTCCCTTCTTCGTTCTTCAGACCCATCTTCGGCTGAGCCAATGGAGACAGAGGGCGCCGGCGAGGAAGGTGCCGGTGCTGATGAGACCGCTGGCGAGGAGGCCGTCGGGGCTGCTGTTGCGGAAGCCGGCGAGGGGTCGGGCGATCGCACTGACGACCCTGAGGCCGCAGGAGCGTCGGGCGCTGCACCGACCGCCGAACCCTCTGCCGCTTCCGCGGAGCCGGGCTCCGAGGAGCCCCAGCCCGGCGCCTACTTGCAGGCCGGTGACAACATCTTCATCAAGCTACCCTGGGCGTCGAGCTCCAGGGTGCCGGTCGAGGGGGAGACTTTTGACGGGGAGGTGCTCGCCTCTGCCGGACTGTCATTGGTTGACGCGCCCGGCAACAGCAATGGCGAGCCTGAGGAGGAGCAGCTGCTGCGGAAGCTGCTGTCACTCTACCGCACCCGGCAAGCCAAGCTGGCTTCCCGGGAAGCGCTTGTCGCGAAGGCGGGAGTTGACATGGAGAAGCGCGTGGAGGAGCTCCGGGGACAAAATCAAGAAGCTCTTCGGTCCCTGGCGCAGGAGCGGGAGCGAGTAGACGAAGAGCGCACGGCCTTTCTCCTCGAGAAGGCCGAGGCTGAGGAGGAACAAAGGCTTGCTGCCGAGAAGCAGTCCGCGCGGGAAGGCAAGCTAGTGCAGCGGAAGGCCCACCTTGACAGCTACGAGGAAGAGCTCGCTGAGCGCGAGCGAGCACTTGGCGGGGCGCTCAAGGAGGCGAAGGATGTCGCGGCAACTGCAGAGGCCGCCAATAAGGAGCTAGAGGAGAAGGTGGCGCGGCTGGAGGCTGATATTGGGAAGAGCGGTGAGGAGATTGCCGCGCTCAAGCGTGAGCGCGAGAAGGATGCTGCCGCCCATGGTGAACTGCAAGGCCTTCTCGCTGAGAGGGGCAAGGAGCTCAGCGCCGCCAAGGATTCCAAAGCAGACCTAGAGCTGAAGCTGGCCATGCTGACGCAGACGCTGGAGGCCGCCAAGGAGCGGGAGAAGACCTTGGCGGAGAAGGTCAAGGCTGACGCGGCGCTGCTAGAGAGCATTGCAGTTACCCAGAACTCGTTCAGAGACACGATGGAGCACAGGACCGAGGGCCTGGTGAACACTGCCGCTGTCATCAATGAAGAGCTGGCGCAGCTGGGGATGGATGACTTTGGGTATCCTTCCGAGGAGAGCCTTCAACCTAGCGCCAAGCTCAGCCTATTCTTCAAGGGCGTGGCGACGGCACTCCAGCGACTCCGAGAGAGGATCCCGAAGCAGCTGGCCGACGAGTCATGCAAAATCTGCGCCGGGGTCCTCCAGAAGGTGCTGATGAAGGTAGCCTTCCGCAATCCAGGCCTCAGCTTCACCAACGTCCTCCGATCCTTGCCGCCTGACGCCGATCTGGATGCACTCAAGGCCCTTGTCGCACCCATTGTGGACAAGGTGAGCGAGATCAAGCGAGTCGAGGGCGGACGCGTAGATTAGGCCGCCCATTTCTTCTTTTCCCTTGTCGCTGCTAGTCATGTTATGAGAACAGTCTGTTAGAGCTGCGACAAGTTATCTTTGTAATATAACTTTATTTCTGTCTATCAATTGCAATGTTATTTCCTCTACTAGATTCCTCCCTTTGTATGTTTTCACCCTACGCTTCTAGGGAACTTGTCGGCGCAGGCGCCCGAGCCGCGAGCGCTGAGTGCGGAACTTCAGCAGCCTGCTGGCGGCGCTGCTTCCGACAAGAAACCTTGTCGTGACTAGATGCAGCACGCTTAAGCTATTGAGCGGACTCGAAACAAAGTAAGGGCGCAACTAGCCACGAGTTGGTTCCTCCGTGCACAGGTTTTCCATACAAAGCAGGGTCGTTCGAGGAAGATAACTCAAAAATTTTAAAAAGTGATTGCTCAAACTTTGGCAACTTAGCTTTTCTGTTATTTGCTTCCCGCTAAGGCAAGTCTTTGCTTGAACGACGCCTGGTCCACACCACAATCTTCTCCTTCCCCCCGGCAAACTTGTGTGCGAGAGAACCTTCTTTTCCTTTAAAAGAAAAAGAAAGAAGAGAAAATAATAATAATGGAGCTCTTCGGCTCGTTACTGCTTACCGGATGTAAGTGCTGCACAAAGTGTCAGATAATCGCATGCAAGAAAGGAACTAACGCATGAGATGGACAAGCTGTGCGGAGCACATGGGGTTTTACTTATGCACGGGGTCTGCGCCCGGCTTTGTACAAAGGATTACATGCAACAGCGGCAAGACTTGTACAAAAGGTGGTTGCCGGAACGGGTTCCGGCAACCGCGCCTTATGGGAAAAACTTACGAAGATGTTCTATGTTCCAGGAGCTGCTCACTGGAATGCCATCTTCGGTCTCAAGGCGGACAGCGCCAGGCCTTGTGACTCGTCTCACCCGATAAGGGCCTTCCCACTTCGGCGTCAACTTGTTGGAATTCTTGGCGGACTGAACGCGCCGAAGAACAAGGTCGCCTTCCTCGAAGCTTCTGGCTTTAACTTTGCGGCTATGATAGCGTCGCAAAGTTTGCTGGTATCGAGCAGCTCGTACAGCAGCCTGAAGACGATCTTCCTCAAGGAGCAGCGCGTCGTCTTGCTGCAACTGTTCTTGCTCAAGCTCATCATAAGCGAGCACTCGAGGTGATCCGTATACGAGTTCCGTGGGGAGAACCGCCTCTGCTCCATAGACTAGAGCGAAAGGTGTCTGGCCAGTGGCTCGATTTGGCGTCGTTCTGATTGACCAAAGAACCACCGGCAGCTCCTTGATCTAGTTCCTTCCGCATTTGTGCAGCCTGTCGAAAGTTCTGGTCTTGAGCCCGCGCAGCACTTCAGCATTTGCCCTCTCTGCTTGACCGTTGCTTCTCGTATGAGCAACAGAAGCGAAGCAGACCTTGGCGCCAAGGTCTTGGACGTACTGCATGAAGGTGCGGCTCGTGAATTGCGTGCCGTTGTCGGTGATGATCCTGTTAGGGATCCCGAAACGACAAACAATTGACCTGAAGAACTTGACTGCTGACTGTGCTGTCACCTTCCTCACTGGCTGCACTTCCGGCCACTTTGTGAACTTGTCGATTGCGACGTACATGTACTCAAAGCCCCCGACAGCTCGGGGGAAGGGGCCAAGAATATCGAGCCCCCAGACCGAAAATGGCCAGGATAAAGGGATCGTCTGGAGAGCTTGAGCTGGCTGGTGTATCTGTTTGGAGTGGAACTGGCACGCTTCACACTTGGTTACTTGTGCAGTTGCATCCTGGAGGGTTGTCGGCCAAAAGAAACCTTGTCGGAAAGCTTTGCCGGCAAGTGCTCTTGCGCCTATGTGGTGGCCACATATGCCTCCATGTATCTCTGCCAACAGCTTTTGTCCATCTTCCCGGCGAATACACTTCAATTTCACACCGTTGAGTCTTCTTCTGTATAGTATGCTATCGACAAACTGGTACATACTTGACTGCCGGGCTACTCTTTCCGCTTCTTCTTGCTCTTCGGGAAGTTCTCCTGTCTGAAGGAAACGGACAATCTGTTGTGCCCATGCTAGAGCCTGTGGCTCGACAACAAGGACTAAAGGCACATCTTCTGCTGCGGGAACATCTGCTTCTACGGCAGGGACTTGCGGCCCTGCCGGAGCTTGATGTTCCCCGGCAAGCTTGCCGGAGCAAAACTTGTCGGGAGCGTCTGCTTCAACGGGACAAACCATTAGGCTTGCCGGAGCAGACTGCTCCTCAGCATCCTTGGTGTTGATCTTGGGGACTTTGTTGGCGGCGGCTTCGGGGAGCTCTGCCGGAAAGTAGTCACCAGAAACCAACTTCCTCTTTTTGCTTTGTCCAGTTGATTGTGCTACGGATGGTTGAGTCAACTTAAGCACAAAGATCCCCGGTTCCACAGGTAACGTTAGTGCGGCGCACTTTGACAGGCCATCAGCAATATCATTCTGAGCTCTTGGGATATGCTCCATTTGTAGGCCGTCAAAGTGCTCTTCTAGCTTCCTCACTTCATCAACATATGCTTCCATCAACGGGCTCTGGTAGTTCTTGTTCACTTGTCGGACGACAAGCTGTGAGTCACCCCTGACAATGAGCTTCTTAATCCCAAGGTCTGCTGCGATTCTGAGACCGGCAAGCAATCCTTCATACTCTGCAGTATTGTTGGTTGCTTGCTCTTTGGGAAAGTGCATCTGGACTACGTACTTGAGGTGCTCTCCGGTGGGGGCAACAAGCAGCACGCCTGCACCGGCGCCTTGCAGCGAGAAGGCACCATCAAACTACATCAGCCACTCTTTGTTTGCCTCTTTGACGGGGATGCTCGTTTCTGAAATTTCTTCATATGGGGTTGGCGTCCACTCTTCTATGAACTCTGCGAATGCTCTGCTTTGGATAGTTGAGGTGCTCTCAAACTTGAGGCCAAAGCTTGACAGTTCCAGCGCCCACTCGACAATCCTTCCTGTTGCTTCTGGATTTTGCAGTATTCTCTTCAACGGAAAACGAGTGACGACTGTGATCTCATGTGCTTGGAAGTAATGGCGCAGCTTTCTCGAGGCCATGAGGAGGCCGAAAAGCAACTTTTGCACACCAGAGTACCTTGATCTAGCCCCCTGCAGAAGGGAACTGACAAAGTAAACTGGGCGCTGCACCATTCTCCTTGGCATCTTATCATGCTCCTGCGCAAACTCATGTTTGTCAGGACCAGAGCTTGTCGACGAAGCCCCCTGCTTGTCGCTGGATGGATCTGCCGTGGTTGCTGGCTCATCATCTGCCTCCCTCTCCGCCACTAACGCAGCACTAACCACTTGATTGGTTGCTGCTATATACAGCAGCAACTTCTCTTGCGGCTTAGGTGCGACAAGCGTTGGAGTGGAGGACAGGTATCTCTTCAAGTCCCGCAGCGCAGCCTCCGCTTCCGGAGTCCATTTCATTGGACCTGCCTTTTTCAAAATTTGGAAAAATGGCAGGGCGCGCTCAGCAGATCTAGAGATAAACCTGCCGAGAGCAGCCACGCAACCGGCAAGCCTTCGTACATCCTTGACGCGCTTTGGTGCTTCGATCTGCTTGATGGCTTTGATCTTGTCGGGATTGGCTTCAATTCCCCGCTGAGACACGAAGAACCCGAGAAGCTTGCCGGAAGGGACTCCAAACACGCACTTCTCGGGGTTAAGCTTGAGGTTGATCTTGTGCAGGTTTGCAAATGTTTCGTCTAAATCTTGAATCAAGGTCGCCTTGCTCTTGCTCTTGACCACTATGTCATCCATGTAAGCTTCCACATTTCTGTGTATTTGTGGCTCAAAAGCATGGTGGACTACCCTTGCGAATGTTGATCCAGCATTCTTCAAACCGAAAGGCATCCGTACGAAGCAGTACGTGCCACACGGGGTGATAAATGCGGTTTTCTCTTCATCCTCTTCGGCCATGAAGATCTGATGATATCCTGAGTATGCATCAAGAAACGAAAGCAAATCACATCCGGTTGTGGAGTCAACAATCTGGTCAATACGCGGCAAGGGAAATGGGTCTTTGGGACAAGCTTTATTAACATCAGTGAAGTCAATACAAAGCCTCCATTTCCCATTAGCCTTGCGCACAACAACAGGATTGGCCAACCACGTGGGATGGAGTACTCCTCTGACAAGGCCTGCTACTTCCAACTTCTTGATTTCTTCTGCGATGAATTCTTGGCGCTCTACTGCCTGCTTCCTGACTCTCTGCTTGACGGGCCGCGCATGAGGACAGACGGCAAGGTGGTGCTCAATCACTTTCCTGGGAACACCGGGGATATCAGACGGTTCCCACGCAAACACGTCGACATTCGCCCGCAGGAAAGCAACGAGCGCGCTTTCATATTTGGGGTCAAGAGTGGCGCTGATGGTGAAGGTACCACCAGTGCCATCCTCCTTGGCGTACACCTTCTTAGTCTTAGGTGGAGCTGCCATTGCCTTCTTACACTTGCCGGTGGAGCTCGATGGTGCGTCCTCGACGGTAGCGCAGCACTCCGAAGAGGTGCGCTTGCCGGAGTATGCATCAGAGCTCTTGTCGGACTTGGTCTTCTTCTTCCCCCCGGGAGCTTCAGCGGCAAGTGTCGTCCGTTCTACTGTAGCTGCTGCTTCCCGGTAGATCTTGTCGGCGCAGATAAGAGCATCCTTCTTGTCACCAGGGACAGAGATGACACGTATTGGGCCTGGCATTTTCAGTACGTTGTACGCATAGTGAGAGGCTGCCATGAACTTGGCGAGTGCCGGACGGCCAAGGATTCCATTGTAAGGTAATGGAAAGTCGGCAACGTCAAACGTGACCCTCTCAGTCCTGAAGTTCAGCTCACTGCCAAATGTTACCGGCAATGTGATCTTTCCCTTTGGCTTGCTTCTTCCCGGGTTGATTCCTTGAGATGTGCCGGTCTCTTCGAGCTCGCTGTCAGGGATCTGGAGCTTCTGGAGCACCATGGAGGAGATCAAGTTCAAACCAGCCCCGCCGTCAACTAGCATCTTAGTGACCTTGAGGTTGCGGATTGTTGGTGAAACCAACATCGGCAAGCATCCGACCGCAGTTATGCGATCCGGGTGGTCCTCAATATCAAAGATGATAGGCGTGTTGGACCATTTCAGAGGCCTGCGTGACTCGACGGGTGGTTCTGCTGCATTAACCTCCCGCATCCACTGCTTGAGCTGGCGGTGCGAGGCATGCAGAGAAGCACCACCATCAACGCACAGGACCTCTGTAGCTTTCTGGAACTCCTGCTCATCGGTCTCCTCATCATCCATATCTTCATCATCGCCGTCATCTTCATCCTTGTCGCGGCCGCGAGGAGGTCTGTCTCCTTGCCGCTGCTTGGCCTTGCCGCGGCGTCCTCCTCGGCCGGGATGTTTCTTGCCGGATCCACCAGCTCCTTCCTGGGCCTTCTCCTTGTCGCGCCGCTCGTATTCAGCTCTCTGTTGCTCAACAAGCTGCTCGACCCTCTTGCAGTTCTAAAGATCATGGCCCTTGGTGCGGTGAATTTTGCAATACTGCTTGTTGGTGCCGTCCTGCTTGTCGGCGACCGCCACCTCCGCGGCAACCTCCTTGCTGGAGTCACCAACTTTGGCTTCCTTGGCGCCGCCACCGTTGCCGGACTGCTCAACAACTAGCACTTCTTTGCCTTTCCTCCTTCTGTTGTTCCGCCGCCGGGTTTCCCTTGTCGGGGCGGCATCTTCGCTGTCAGATCCTCCCGCTCCTATATTTTCTCCGGGGAGTCTCCTCCCTTCCTCAGCACGCGCGCACTTGTCGGCCAGTGCATATAACTCACTAACGTCCCTGATCTTGCACATCGCCATTTCCTCCCGCATCCTGCGGTTCCGCACGTTTTGATGGAACGCGCTGATCACCGCGGCAGGGTGGACGTCTGGGATGTTGTGCTGCACGCTACTGAATCTCTGAATGTACTTGCGCAGGGGCTCTCCTTCCTTCTGGGCGAGCAAATGAAGATCACTCTCCTGGCCATGAGGCTTGTGTCCGCCGGTAAAGGCGCCGACAAACTGATGGCACAGATCAGCCCAAGAGGATATGGAGTTGTCCGGCAAGTGCATGAGCCAGGATCTAACATTGGGCTTGAGCACCAGCGGGAAGTAGTTGGCAAGGATCTTGTCATCTCGTCCCCCGGCAGCTTGCACCGCAATGGTGTAGATGCTGAGGAACTCTGACGGATGCGTCTTGCCGTCGTACTTCTCCGGTACGTCTGGCTTGAAGTTCTTTGTACTGGGCCACTGGACTTGCCGCAGCTCACGAGTGAACGCAGGACAACCTACCGTGTACGGTAGATCGCCTGGTTCCCCTGGCGCATGCATGTCAACAGAGGGCCCAGCGTGCTTGTCGGATTGACGTCGCGCTTCTCTTCGGCGCTCGATGCGGGTTCGAGCGTCTTCTTGTTGTCGATCATGAAGAACTTGGCATTGATCGTGACGAGCTCGTGGATCCGACGATGCAGTGGAGTCGCTGTCGAGGTGGATCCGGCGAGTCGGCGATCTTGGCCTTCGGGGCGGTGATTGCATGGTAGTTGCACCTCCGCCCGTTTCGTCGCCACCGGCTCGCGTCCGGTGGTCCTGCGGTGGCGGCGACGCGCTCGGCCGCCGTGGAGTGTCGCCGTTGGCGTAGCCGATGAGACTCTGAATGGTGGCCCTCCATTCATCGATCTTGTCCGACGTTGGAGGGTAATCTAAGAGAAGTTGAGCTCGTGCCAAAGCTTCTGCTGGAGTGGTGGGTGGCAGTGGCGGACGGCGCGAGGAGCAGGACGTGCTCGAACTTCTAACTATGTTAGAAGGAGCAGTATCCCGTGCAAGCGACCGTGCCCCGCTCGTGCCAGCATGCTGGCGTGCATGCTGGTCTTGAGCGCCCCGAGATCCACCAGCTTGGCCTTGGTCTAACATGCGCATGGTGCTGCGAGCGCCATGGTGCTGTTGATCTTGCGCCTCCTGAGAGTGGCGCGGAACATGTACAGTCGCCGAGGTTTGTGCAGCCTTGTCCTTGGACTTGGCAGCACTGTGAGCACCCTCATCGATGGCTGTTCTTCCGCCGGCGTCCACTCCACCACCCGTTTGCTCCAACGGTGGCGGAAATGACGTGGACGGAGCGGCTGCCACCGAAGTCTTCTTCTTCGGTGGCATGTTGATGAAGGGAATGAAGATCTAGCTCATGTGAACACCGGATCAGGTTCACACAATCTCGACGCCCCCTACCTGGCGCGCCAAAGATGTCGGGGAAACTGATCCTCGAACACCTATGGGGCCGGCGGACCGGGCCCCTTTCGGTTCGGCGGGGGGCGGAGATCGCACAAAGAGCAGATCGAGGCGAGGCACACGAGCAGTTTACCCAGCTTCGGAGCTCTCCGGAGAGATAACACTCCTACTGCTGCTTGTCTGGTTGTATTATCTGGTGTTCTTGCTCTCCAAAGCGAGAGTGTGATGTTCTTTGGGCTACCAATGGATCGAAGCTGACTGTCTGAGGCCCCGAACCTATGAGCCGAACCCCCTCTACGTTGTGCATGGGCCTCCTTTTATACGCTAAAGGGGTCACCGACAGGTGGCAACGCAGAGGAGGGTAAAAACATAAAAAGCGAGGTAGTTGATACAGTTGCTTGCACAATGCACCCTACCTAACCCTGACGGCAGGGGACAAGGGCATTAAATGCCCGTCTGAGTCGCCCGAACAGTGCAGAAAAGGACCGTTAGGGGCGCCACCATTCGCCACGATGGCGATCTTGTCAGCTTCGCATGCCACTGCGCACCGCTGGCTGCACAGCCTCCCGCCATGCACGCCCGGAGAGGCCCCCAGAGCGACACGTTGGTGGATGCGCTGGAGTGCGGACGCAGAGTGGCCGCCTGCCACGGCAAGCGCCTTGCCGGTGTAGTTATCTTGTCGGGTCCGGAAGCTTGTCGCTCACCAGGCTTCGAGGTACCTTGGTTTGTCTTCCCGGCAAGCTCCTCTTGCCGGGGCCTTGTTGCCTTGCCGGAGCGCGTGGCGCGTCACGGCAAGTTCATTGGAGCGTCTTGGTTGGCCTTCCCGGCAAGCTCCTCTTGCCGGGGTCTTGTCTCCTTAGCTTAAATACTTTGTTCTTGGATGGCTCCAAGGGAACCTTGGGGGATCTTGGCGATCACCCGGTAAGCCTTTGCCGCGGGGTGCTGCAACTGCCCGTGCACAAGTTTGGGGTACTAGGGTACCCCTAATCTAGTACACCGACACATTATTTATTTATATTGGTGTAATAGATACTGTATTCCAACTTTTACATGGTTCATACCCCCCGATACTACCCATAGATTCATCAAAATAAGCAAATAACACGCGAAAAACAGAATCTGTCAAAAACAGAATAGTCTGTAGTAATCTGTAACTCTAGAATACTTATGTAGCTCCAAAAATCTATAAAATTTAGGAAAACCTGAGAAATTTGTGTACTAATCTAGAGCAAAAAGAATAACATCAAAATCATGTTTCTTTGAATTTTCAAAACTAATTTACTAAGAGCAAAAGCTTCTGATTTTCAGCAGGAGCAACACAACTATCACCGTAAGCTGTCCTAAAGGTTCAACTTGGCACAAACACTAATTAAAACATAAAACCACATCTAACCAGAGGCTAGATGAATTACTTATTACTAAACAGGAACAAAAATCAAAGAACAAAAATAAAATTGGGTTGCCTCCCAACAAGCGCTATTGTTTAACGCCCTTAGCTAGGCATAAAAACGCGAATAGATCTAGGTATTGCCATCTTTGGTATGAAATCCATAAGTGGCTCTCATAATAGATTCATAGGGCAATTTAATTTTATTCCTAAGAAAGTGTTCCATGCCTTTCCTTAACGGAAATTGGAATCTAATGTTTCTTCTTTCATATCAATAATTGCTCCAATCGTTCTAAGGAAAGGTCTACCAAGAATAATAGGACATGTAGGATTGCAGTCTATATCAAGAACAATGAAATCCACGGGCACATAATTCCTATTTGAAACAATAAGAACATCATTAATCCTTCCCATAGGTTTCTTAATAGTGGAATCCGCAAGATGCAAATTTAAACACAATCATCAAATTCACGAAAACCTAACACATCACACAAAGTTTTTGGAATCGTGGAAACACTAGCACCCAAATCACACAAAGCATAGCATTCATAATCTTTAATATTAATCTTAATAGTAGGTTCCCACTCATCATAAAGTTTTCTAGGGATAGAAACATCTAATTCAAGCTTTTCTTCAAAATATTGCATCATAGCATCAACAATATGTTTAGTATAGCCTTGTTTTGATTATAAGCATGAGGATAATTTAACACGTATTGCAACAGGTATTAAAGAACATTATCATAATTAAATTCCTTGAAATCCAAAAGAGTGGATTCATGGCTACTTAAAGTCTTGAGCTCTCCAATCCCACTTTTATCAATTTTTGCATCTAGATCTAAAAACCCCGAATCATTGGGATGCCTTTTAACTAAAGTTGACTCATCTCCAGTCCCATCTTTATAAATATTCATATTGGAAAACAACGATTTAATAGGAGTCACATCAATCACTTTTAGGTCTTCATCATTATTATCATGAAAACTAGAAGAACACGCTTTTACAAACCAATCTTTTTTAGCACGCATCTTAGCGGTTCTTTCTTTGCACTCATCAATGGAAATTCTCATGGCTTTGAGAGACTCATTGATATCATGCTGAGGTGGGATAGATCTAAGTTTCAAAGAATCAACATCATGAGAAATTCTATCCACGTTCCTTGCCAAATCATCAATCTTGAGAAATTTTTCTTCAATCAAAGCATTAAAATTGTTTTATGAACTCATAAATTCTTTAACACTATTCTCAAAATCAGAGGGAATCTTATTAAAACTTCCATAAGAATTGTTGTAGGAATTACCATAATTATTAGAGGAATTACTAGGAAACGACCTAGGATTAAAATTGCCTCTATACGCGTTGTTACCAAAATTGTTCCTACCAAGAAAATTCACATCCATAGATTCATTATTATTCTCAATCAAAGTGGACAAAGGCATATCATTAGGATCAGAAGAAACACTTTTATTAGCAAATAATTTCATAAGTTCATCCATCTTTCCACTCAAAACATTAATCTCTTCAATCGCATGAACTTTTTTACTACTGGATCTTTTGGTGTGCCATTGAGAATAATTAACCATAATATTATCTAGGAGGTTAGTAGCCTCTCCTAAAGTGATTTCATAAAAGTGCCTCCCATGGCCGAATCTAAAAGATTTCTAGAAGCAAAATTCAACCCGGCATAATTTTTTTGTATAATCATCCACAAATTCAAACCATGTGTAGGGCAATTACGTATCATCAATTTCATCCTCTCCGAAGATTGTGCAACATGCTCATGATCAAGTTGCTTAAAATTCATAATATTGTTCCTAAGGGAGATGATCTTAGCAGGAGGAAAATACTTAGAGATGAAAGCATCTTTACACTTATTCATGAATCAATACTATTTTTAGGCAAAGATGAAAACCATGTTTTAGCACGATCTCTAAGAGAAAATGGAAATAGCTTCAATTTAACAATATCATTATCCACATCTTTATTCTTTTCCATATCGCACAAATCAACGAAATTGTTTAGATGGGATGCGGCATCTTCACTAGGAAGGCTAGAAAATTGATCTTTCATAACAAGATTCAGCAAAGCGGCATTAATTTCACACGATTCAGCATTAGTAGTGGGAGCACCGAGAGCGTTAATAAATCATTGTTGTTGGTATTGGAAAAGTCACACAACTTGGTATTATCTTGAGCCATCATGACAAAGCAAGCAATCCAACACTTGTCAAATAGAAGAGGGGCGAAGAAAAGGCAAAGGTTTTCGAAAATCATTTTAGAAGTGGGGGAGAGGAAAACGAGAGGCAAATGGCGAATAATGTAATGCAAGAGAGAAGAGTTTATGATGGGTACTTGGTATGGCTTGACTTGACGTAGATCTCCCCGGCAATGGTAAAGTGAGACCTGATAGAGATAATACCTTCACGGTTACTTGCAAAAGTGAGATCTAATAGAGATAGATAAACGGTAAAGTAAATATTTTTGGTACTTTTCGTTTATAGATTGGGAAGTAAAGATTGCAAAATAGTAGATCAGAAACTGGTATGATGTAAAAGAGAACTTATATGATGGAAAAGAGACCCGGGGGCCATATGTTTCACTAGTAGCTTTTCTCAAGATAGCAAATAATACGGTGGGTGAACAAATTACTGCCGAGCAATTGATAGAAGAGCACATAATTATGATGATATCTAAGGCAATGATCATGAACATAGGCATCACGTCCGTGCCATGTAGACCGAAACGAATCTGCATCTACTACTATTACTCCACACATCGACCGCTATCCATCATGCATCTAGAGTATTAAGTTCATAAAGAACGGAGTAACGCATTAAGTAAGATGACATGATGTAGAGGAATTAACTCAAGCAATATGGTGAAAACCCCATTTTTATCCTCGATGGCAACAATACAATACGTGCCTTGCTGCCCCTACTGTCACTGGGAAAGGACACCGCAAAATTGAACCCAAATCTAAGCACTTCTCCCAGTGCAAGAAAAACCAATCTAGTAGGCCAAACTAAACCAATAATTCGACGATACTTGCAAACATATAAAATCATGCATATAAGAATTTAGAGAAGAACCAAATAATATTCATAGATAATCTGATCATAAATCCACAATTCATCGGATCTCGGCAAACACACCGCAAAAGAATATTACATTGAGGAGAACATGGTATTGAGAATCAAAGAGAGAGAAGAATCCATCTAGCTACTATCTATGGACCCGTAGTTCTGTGGTAAACTACTCACGCTTCATCGGAGAGGCAATGGTGTTGACGTAGAAGCCCTCCATGATTGAATTCCCCTCTGGCAGGACGCTGGAAAAGGTCCCTAGATGGGATCTCACGGGTGCAGAAGGTTGCTGCAGTGGAAAAGTGGTTTCGTGGCTCCCCTGGATGTTTTCAGGGTATAAGAGTATATATAAGCAAAGGAGCTAGGTCAGGAGACCCACGAGGGGCCCATGAGGTAGGGAGGCGCGCCCTACCCCCCTCGAAGCGCCCTCCTACCTCGTGGCTGCCTCATTGCGTCTCCGACTTCATCTCCAAGTCTTCTGGTTTCCTTTTGGTCCAAGAAAGATCATCGCGAAAGTTTCATTCTGTTTGGACTCTGTTTGGTATTCCTTTTCTGTGAAACACTAAAATAGGCAAAAAAAACATAAACTAGCAATGGGCTCTCGGTTAATTGGTGTGTCCCTAAAATGATATAAAATAGCATGTTAATGCATATAAAACATCCAAAACAGATACGCATGGAACAATAAAAAATTATAGATACATTGGAGACATATCAGAAACCTAACCCTAAAATTTCTCATCGAATCTATTCTAATGGAGATTTTTTTGTGGATAGAATGATCTCATATGTGGCAAGAAACTAGGGATTATCCTTGTGCATAGAATCGGAAGGGGATATCACAAAGAGATTGAACCGTACCCTAACCCGGTGATGATTCTCTATGGCAACAACGGCGGTGCAGATTCCCATTGACGGCGACGGAGACCTGCAGCAGAGACGCACAGGCGAAGACGACGAAGATTCAGAGACCAAGGGGGCGGCAGCAATGGGGCGAGAGTTCGAGTGGTTTGAAGTGATTTTAAACCATACGGGTCCGCATAATATATACCAATGTGCTATCGATGGCACGGAATGGAATGTTTCAGTGGCGCCGAGATGCAAAACTGCGTGCAGTTATTACAACTCGGTGCGACTGAGTTATTCTAATTGGTAACACCGAGATGAAAACATAGATCAGTTGAGTGCTTTCGGTGGGACCGAGTTTGAGTGAGTTGGTCTGACCGGAAAGCATAAGAAGGTTTTGGATAGCAGCCCTTGACGGATTGGTGGCTCCGAGTGCTCCTCACCTGGAGGGTCCGAAAAAGACTTGTTCAATTTTTGTGATGTAGCATGAATGGAGTTTGAGACGAGAAAAGCATAGATAGCTAGAGAAGGTTCTTAGGCATTCTTGTCCATCCATTTGCCCAATAAAAACCAAGACAATCAAAACAACTAATGGATGTCCTTGAATGAAGAAATTATGCAACCAGCATGCCCACACAATAAGATAGTAGATGAAACATGTGTCAAAGCCTGCACAAACAATTCTAGCATCTATCGAGCAATTAGCGATGACTAGGTCATCTATATATGAGTATATTGACTGAGGAGTCAAATGATAACATTTGACCATAGGTCATACTCATCGTTTATGCACAAGTGGGGTTACCACTTTTACTAAAGCATTGATGTGTTTGATACATCTCCAACGTATCTATAATTTTTGATTATTCCATGCTACTATATTATCTGTTTTGGATGTTTTATATGCATTAATATGCTATCTTATATTATTTTTTGGGACTAACCTATTAACCTAGAGCCTAGTGCGAGTTCATGTTTTTCCCTATTTTTCAGTTTCACAGAAAAGGAATACCAAACGGAGTCCAAACAGAATGAAACCTTCGCGATGATTTTTCTTGGATCAGAAGAAAATCAAGAGACTAGGAGATGAAGTCGTAGGAGCCATGAGGTGGCCACAAGGACTTAGGGCACGCCCAGGGGGGTAGGGCATGCCCCCACCCTTGTGGGCCCCTCGTACACATCCTCACCTAATTCTTTCGCCTATATATTCCCATATCTCCCCAAACCAATAGAGGCATCCACAAAAACACTTTTCCGCCGCCGCAACCTTGTGTACCTATGAGATCCCATCTAGGGGCCTTTTCCGGCATCCTGCCGGAGGGGGATTCGATCACGAAGGGCTTCTACATCAACACCATTGCCCTTCCAATGAAGCGTGAGTAGTTTAGCACAGACCTACGGGTCCATAGATAGTAGCTAGATGGCTTGTTCTATCTCCTTGATTCTCAATACCATGTTCTCCTCATTGTTCTTGGAGAGCTATTCAATCTAATACTTTGTGGATTTATGATCAGTTTATCTATGAATGTTATTTGAATCTTCTCTTAATTCTTATATGCATGATTTGATATCTTTGCAAGTCTCTTCGAACTATTAGTTTGGTTTGGCCAATTAGATTGGGTTTTCTTGCAATGGGAGAAGTGCTTAGCCTTGGGTTCAATCTTGAGGTGTCCTTTCCTAGTGATAGTAGGGGCAGTAAGGCATGTATTGTATTGTTGCCATGGAGGATGAAAAGATGGGGTTATCATCATATTGCTTGAGTAAATTCCACTATATCATGTCATATTAGTTAATGCGTTACTCCATTCTTTATGAACATAACACTCTAGATGCATGCTGGATAGCGGTCGATGTGTGGAGTAATAGTAGTAGTTGCAAGCAGGAGTCGGTCTACTTGACACAGACGTGATGCCTATATTCATGATCATTGCCTGAGATATCGTCATAACTTTGCGCTTTTCTATCAATTGCTCAGCAGTAATTGGTTCACGTACCGTATTATTTTCTATCTTGAGAGAAGCCTCTAGTGAAACCTATAGCCCCCGGATCTATTTTCCATCATATAAGTTTCCGATCTACAATCTTAGTTTCCAATCTATTATTATTGCAATCTTTTACTTTCCGTTCTATAAACCAAAAATATTTACTTTATCGTTTATCTATCTCTATCAGATCTCACTTTTGCAAGTAACCGTGAAGGTATTGACAACCCCTTTATCGCGTTGGGTACAAGTTTGTTTGATTGTTTGTGCAGGTATTCTGTGATTTGTGCGTTGACTCCTAATGGATTGATACCTTGGTTCTCAAACTGAAGGAAATACTTATCTCTACTTTGCTGCATCACCATTTCCTCTTCAAGGGAAAAACCAACGCAAGCTCAAGAAGTAGCAGGAAGAATTTTGGGCGCCATTGCCAGGGAGATCTACGCCAAGTCAAGACATACCAAGTACCCATCATACACTCTCATCTCTTACAGTACATTATTCGCCATTCGCCTCTCATTTTCCTCTGCCCCACTTCTAAAACAATTTTTAAAAGATTTGCCTTCTCTTCGCTTCTCCTGTTCATCTTCTTCGCTTGCTTCTTGTTTGCTCATTTGCTAGACCGTTTGTCTTGCCTTCATGGCTAGTCCTCCCATCATTCTTAGCACTCCCAATAATGAAGTACTCAACTTTAAAGAAAGGGAGGGTGAAAATCTAAAAGATGCTTGGTATAGAATTTGCAATGCTATGTTTGTCAATCTACAATAAATTTTTCTCTTCCCTTATTAATTCTTTCATGTATTGCATCATTGACCAATGCTATGTTTGTCAATCTACAATAAAATTTTCTACTTATACTTTTCCTTGTGTGATGTCATTACTTACCATAAGATTAGCATATGATCTTTTTCATTTATTTCCTTCCTTTTTATTGAAACATGAAAGTAAAGAAAGCAAAACTTAAACTAAACTTTATTATAAATCTCACACACGATTACAAGGATAAATCACTAAGCAAACTCTCAAAAAGAAAGGATCGAACTAAACTTTTATTCATCTAAAGCAGAAGATAACTATGCATCAACGTAACAAAAATAAAAGCAAAAGATAGTGGAGGTCATACAATACCGGGGCACCTCCCCCAAGCTTGGCGAAAGCCAAGGTGAGTGCCCATACCTGATACTCAATTTTCTTTTGGTGATGAAGAAGGAGGTGGTGGTGATGAAGTAGAGGGTTTGTCTTTCTTCCTTAGCTTACGCTTGAGGATGGAATTCTCATCCTTCAATTCACCCATCTTCTGCTTAAGCTCCAATATCTTTATGCATAAATCTTGCTTGTTTTCCTGAAAAAGATGAAAGGGGATAAACTGGATCTTATGCTTCTTTGCTTTGTTGGGGAGACTCAACTTCTTAAATTCAATGTGCATGTCCCCAGGTTGATGCAATGGGGCTTCATACTCGTCTGAGCTCGTCTCCGCCTCCCTTTTAGGATCATAATCTTATTCTTCCTCCAAAGTCCAGCTATAGTGCTCCACATCCCCATAAACCCTGGGGCTTGCAATATGATTAGCAACATAACTTTCACCCTCCGAGTCTTGGGATGACATGTTTTCATATCTGTCAGGAAAACAACAAGAAAACAAAACAGAAGATTTCTCCGTGATATGGAGGTCAATAGGTTTGGGGGGGTATATAAAGATTTTTTTATCTTGGGAAACAAGCAAACAGAAGTAAAATGGAGTCTGGAATGTACCAAGGTGGGAACAACCCACCTGGGCGCGCGTGGCAAGCTAGGTGCGCCCTAATGTCTTGTTCCCACCAAGGTCACCTTCCTGGTAGTTTATTATTTTCCTAACTTTGTAAATATTCCAAAACTGACAAAAAATATTTTTACGGATTTTTCAGAGTCCATTTACTGACCGTATCATGCACCTCCCTTTTTTCACGATTCCGGAGCGTTCCGGAAGGTTTCTTTTATGTGTTCTTCTGGTGTCATAGTTTGGATAACATTGCCTTCAACATTAATGGGCATACTTGAGATATAATGTTCCATTCGTTGCCCGTTAACAACCTTCGGGTTAGTGATGTCTACTATACAACCTTCTTCTTGTAGACTCATGTTGGGCCTCCAAGCGCAGAGTTTTGTAGGATAGTAGAAATTTTCCCTCAAGTAGATGATCTAAGGTTTATCAATCCATGGGAGGCGTAGGATGAAGATGATCTTTCTCAAACAACCCTGCAACCAGATAACAAAGAGTCTCTTGTGTTCCCAACACACCCAATACATTGGTAAATTGCATAGGTCCACTAGTTCGACGAAGAGATGGTGATACAAGTGTAATATGGATGGTAGATATAGGTTTTTGTAATATGAAAAATATAAAAAACAGTAAGGTAGCAAGTTAACAAAAGCGAGCAAAAACGGTATTGCAATGCTTCAAAACAAGGCCCAGGGTTCATACTTCACTAGTGCAAGTTCTCTCAACAATGATAACATAATTGGATCATATAACAATCCCTCAACGTGCAACAAAGAGTCACTCCAAAGTCACTAATAGCGAAGAACAAACGTAGAGATTATTGTAGGGTACAAAACCACCTCAAAGTTATTCTTTTTGATCGATCTATTGGGCTATTCCTATAAGTGTCACAAATAGCCCTAGAGTCCGTACAAAAATAACACCTTAAGACACACATCAACCAAAACCCTAATGTCACCTAGACACTCCAATGTCACCACAAGTATCCGCAGGTATGATTATACGATATGCATCACACAATCTCAGATTCATCTATTCAAACCAACACAAAGAACTTCATAGAGTGCCCCAAAGTTTCTACTGGAGAGTTAAGACAAAAACATGTGCCAACCCCTATGCATAGATTCCCAAGGTCATGGAACCCGCAAGTTGGTCACCAAAACATACATCAAGTGGATCAATAGAATACCCCATTGTCACCACGGGAATCCCATGCAAGACATACATCACGTGTTCTCAAATCCTTAAAGACTCAATCCGATAAGATAACTTCAAAGGGAAAACTCAATCCATTACAAGAAGGTAGAGGGGGAGAAGCATCATAAGATCCAACTATAATAGCAAAGCTCCCGGTAAATCAAGATTGTGCCACATCAAGAACATGAGAGAGAGAGAGAGAGATCAGACACATAGCTACCGGTACATACCCTCATCCCTTAGGGTGGACTACTCTCTCCTTGTCATGGAGAGCGCCGGTATGATGAAGATGGCCACCGATGATAGATCCCCCCTCCGGCAGGGTGCCGGAACAGGGCGCCGATTGGTTTTTGGTGGCTACAGAGGCTTGTGGCAGTGGAACTCCAGATCTAGGTTTTGTTCTGGAAGTTTGGGGATATATAAGAGGTGTTGGCGTCGGGAACAAGTCAGGGGGTCCCCGAGTCAACCACAAGATAGAGGGGCACGCCCATGGGGTAGGGCGCGCTCTCCCATCTTGTGGTTGGCTCGGGACTCTTCTGGCCCAACTCCGATGCTCCGTGGGCTTCTTCTGGTCCAAAAATAATCACCATAAATTTTCAGCTCGTCCGGACTCTGTTTGATATTCCTTTTCTGCGGAACTCAAAAACAAGGAAAAAACAGAAACTGGCACTGGGCTCTAGGTTAATAGGTTAGTCCCAAAAATCATATAAAATAGCATATAAATACATATAAAACATCCAAGATGGATAATATAATAGCATGGAACAATAAAAAATTATAGATACGTTGGAGATGTATCAGTTAGTACCTTCAGCATTATTTATTTTGATAGCTCCAAATCGATGAACCTCCTCGATAACATAGGGTCCTTCCCATTTGGAGAGGAGTTTTCCTGCAAATAATCTAAAACGAGAGCTGTACGAAAGAACATATTCTCCAACTTTGAACTCGTGCTTTTGGATTCTTTTATCATGCCATCTTTTACCTTTTCTTTAAATAACTAGGAATTTTCATAAGCTTGGGTTCTCCATTCATCTAATGAGCTAATATCAAATAACCCCTTCTCACCAGCAAGTTTGAAATCATAGTTGAGTTCTTTAATTGCCCAATATGCTTTACGTTCTAACTCAAGAGGCCAATGACAAGCTTTTCCATAAACCATTTTATAGGGAGATATACCCATAGGATTTTTATAAGCTGTTCTATAAGCCCAAAGTGCGTCATCTAATTTCTTAGACCAATTCTTCCGGGACCTATTGACAGTCTTTTGTAAAATTAATTTTATTTGTCTATTGCTAAGTTCAAATTGAGCACTAGACTGAGGATGATAGGGTGATGCAATTCTATGGTTAACATCATACTTGGCAAGCATTTTACGGAAAGCACCATGAATAAAGTGTGAACCACCATATGTCATTAAATATCTAGGGACTCCAAACCTTGGGAAAATAACTTCCTTAAGCATTTTAATAGAGGTGTCCTGATCAGCACTACTGGTTGGAATAGCCTCTACCCACTTAGTAACATAATCAACAACAACCAAAATATGAGTATACCCATTAGAGGAAGGAAAAGGTCCCATGTAATCAAATCCCCAAACATCAAATGGTTCAACAACAAGAGAATAATTCATAGGCATTTCTTGACGCTCTGGCACCCTGGCTCAGAGAAACTGAAACACCCCGTATTCAAGCCCAGAGATCGAGGAGAAGTCTTCTGGAATACGACACTACTTAGCATAGAACAAATCAACTCTTTATTACAGTCTATATGGGTACAAGGGGATTACATCGGCATGGTGACACTACGCCTGCCATGGTTGCTCTATGCAAGCAGCAGAACAACATGAAGCAGCGGAATGACTACTGACAGCGGAATAGCGACAAAGGTGATGAGCTCCACTCTGCAGGGACTCTAGCTAAAACACTTATCATAGCTCACAAACAAAGGTATCCGTGGCAAACAAGGAATCAAATCCGGCATGACCTGCAAACTAGCATGACATGCCAGGTCAGTACATTGAATGTACTTACAAGCTCACAACAACCAAAAGCAATCAAGACAAACAACATCATGGCAATTACAGGTTACTTAGCAATGATGAACACCATACTATCATAACAACATGGCATGTACAACATGATACAACTAGAACAGTACGAGCAAGGCATGCACATATGAACATGATGATACTAGCATGATGACGCTATCATGCACCAAATTACTCCGCTCGGGGTTACCTCGTAACCATCACATGCACAAGCTTGCCATCACAGATATCACACGATCATCTCAGGATCAAATCAAGCTTGGTATAAACAATACCGTAGTAATCATTACATGCCCACAAGGAGCTTGACCTTTACCCTTGACTCTCGCATAACACCACCAATATCCAACAACTCGGTATCCTCGATACCACGGTGATCCTCTCATGTAACCAACTTCGGTATCCATGATACCACGGTGATCCTCTCACGATCACATAACCAACTTCGGTATCCACGATACCATGGTGATCCTCTCACGATCACATAACCAATGTATTTCATCATCAAACCGGGGTTGTTATTAAGCACATCATTATTATTACTGTTGACTCATAGTGTGACCGACTACTAACTGGGCCCTTGTCCGCAGGTGCGGCTATCGATAGATTTAACACACACTCTGCAGAGGTTAGCACACTGTACCCACACCACAGGACCCATGGCCTCGCACTCCCATTTGGGTGGACCAACGATGTTCCGACAAAATCGCTCTATTGCCCATGACACTCTCCCGGCCACTCCGACCAACTACCCTCTGGGCTAAGTCCTGGGTGGCCCCGTGTCAACTAATGACACCCAATGGCCACCATCATAGCAAAACAATAAACGGTCCCAAACGGGGACAAGGATCCATACAACAACAACAACGGGAACACAAGGTTGATGTCCACCTACCTGATCAGGGTAGCACGCACCCATAACCTTCCCTCTTTGGAGGCACCGGTGAGAGGCATGTCAATAGACCTAGTTAGGACCTCCATAAGGCAAGTGTGGTTGCACTGGTTAGCTCGATTTGGTGGCACCATGACTCAGCCAACAATTGTTCAAGTTCATTATTATCCGGTTAAACTTGAATGCAATAAGCTGAGCCATATTAAAATAACATGATGCAACTACAATGCATGAGCATGATATCAACTTAAGCATGGATGTGCAACATCACTTCTTAACATATCAAAAAAAATAATCATATATCCGACTGAGCATGGCATACTGACTAGCATGAACAACACAAGCATCCACTACTCCGAAATATAGCATGACCACTAGCATCAACAAGAAATACCATGCAAGAGCATATCAAGCATGTCATATGAAAGTGATACTAGCAAGAATACATTATAACCAGATGCATAAAAACATAGCACGAAAGTGAACACAAATCTATAAGCATTAACAAAACAACAATAGCAGTTGCACATAAACAAACATATAGTAATTAAATGTTCAAGTTGAAAACCATGGCTACTGCATGGACATCATGCACGTGGGTGTTTTGGCTTGCCTGGGGATGAAGAAAGCTTCAGGAAGAAGTGCAGTGAAGCCGCGGAAAGATTCGCCAAAAAATGTTGTGAACATAATGGGCTCGATGAGACAAAGACGTGGGCGTTGGAATCACCTCATTCGGAGCTACGATTGAAAAGTTATGACCGTTCTTTCGTTAGCAGAAAAACAAATAAAAGAATATGATTTTCTGTTGCAAACGGGTGAACGTTCACAAACTAGAGGATTTGGCCGGCGGCTGAAAAAAGAGAAAACACATTCTCAGAAATAGGTCTTCGAAGTAGAGGAAGCGTAAAGTTCACTGAAGAAGCAGAGAAGTATGCTTACTGAACTGGAAAGCATATTTTGAGAAAACCATGTCCACTTATCCCAGTCAGCTGTGGTAGGGCCGGCTCCTGGGTGGGTGATGTGTGGGGCCCGCCTCTCTCTCTCTCTCCTCCCGCCTGGGTCGTCTTCTTCTACCTCCCGATCTTGCGCCTGGACGAGTAGACAAAGGAGTCCGGCGGCGACTGATGGCTGCTCCGACCACCGTTTTCGATGCCCAGCCCACCGATGAGCTCGGCGAAGGGAGCCGTGTTGCCAGGGGCACCGCACGGGCGCTAAAGATGAAGGGGGAGAGCGGGGTTCCACCCCCCACGGCGGTCGGCTTCGAGCAACGATGAGCAAAGTGCTCGGTTGAGGGGAAGATGAATGAGAGGAAGGGGAGGGCTCCACCGGAGCTTGTGTGTTTCACTGGTGAAGAAATGAGGGAGAGAGGGGCTTGGTTGCGACTGAATTTAGGCGGACGACCGGAGTGGCCATGGCGGCAATGGGCGGGCTGCGGAGCTCCTTGAGCTTGTTAGAGCTGGCGGGGAGGTTTTTGGGAGAAGGGGGAGGTCGGGAGGGGCTTATATAGCCGGGGTGACACGGGTAGGTGAGCTCGACAGTCGGACACATCACCGAAGCCGCGGATGTGTGGCCGGAGTCATGGACGCGTGGGCGCTCCAGCAAGAAGGCGACGGGAGGGGAACAGGGGAGGCTCACGGGGAAGAAGAGATCGAGGAGCACAAGGAGGAAGCGGCCGAGGCGCGAACATAGCCGAAAGGCCACTGTTAGCCCGTGGGCGCGCAGCGGTGAGTGCCGAGGAGGAAGCTGCCGGAGGGGGAGGGGTCCAGGGCGAAGGGCGACGACGAGGGGAAGACGCTGGACAGGGTCACGCATGCGAAGACGACGAGAGGATGAGAGGCTAAAGCACAAACGACATCCTGGACGCATGCACTGCATGCCAAGTCGGTGGTCACCGCGTGCACTAGTGCATATATTGCCACACAGTCGGCCAAATGATGTCTGGGGTGTAGTCCCTCCGGGGTAGATTGCAACTGAGGTGATAGAGAAATAAATGGCACTGTGGTTGGGTTGAAACTAAGCTCTGAAGTTTGCTGTAGCAATCTTGACCACATTGATGTGATCAACCTAGTGAGGTTAAGATGCAAATAAGATTTCAGGGAGGTTTAGGATAGGAAGGACTATAGTCGTGTGAAGTTTTGATGGATTGGGACAAGTATTTAATACAGTTGCTTTACAACTACATAAATTGGTCCAAAAAATGGATCATGATGATGCAATCAAATGAAGAGGCCACTTGAGCTAAAATTGGGGAAGCCAAGGTTATTTGGCCATATGAAGATGCTGTAAAAGTTTCATACCAAATGGAAATGCCAAAATGGCACTTCCTTCACAAACATCCCCACTGACCAAAAACTTGCAACAATTTTAGAGGGAAAATGGCTTAAGGAAATGATGCCATATTTGGTGGAGAGATGTTATATGGATAGGAGCATGATCTGGTAATTTTTCAGAATTAATGAAGCAATATAAATTATACTTGCTTCATAACCTGAAAATGTTGCCAGAAGCAAAGATTTGATCCTGTGCTCGTATTGATGATTGGATGGAGCTTAAAATTGGGGGAGGGTTATGATATGAGCACCTTAAGGAGTGTGCAAAATTTCAACTCATTTGGATAACCCTAGCTAGTACTTCCTTCATAAAGGCTTCCCTCAGACAGGAACTTTAAAAAATCACTGAGGAAGCTTGCCTAGGCAAATGAAGTTGAATTTTGGCACAGACCAATTATTTGGACAGGAAAAGATGTCCAAAAAGTTTGGAGTCAAATGAGCAAAGGTAAATAGCACTTGCTTCACAATGTGCCATTTAGGGCAGAATAGGAAAGGAATTATTGGAGGATTATTTTTGACTATGGCAATGGAATTTTTTGCCATATTTGATGAAGATATGACTGAAACAATTTATGAGAATTATTTTGGAATTTTAGGAGTGATGGTAATATAGGTTGCTTCACAACCTAGGGCAAATTGGGTTATTCCTTTAATAGAAAAGGAATATTCCCAATGAAAAGAATATTGGGATTTGGGCTAGGATGAAAATGACAGGGTCTTGGGATAGATTTGGGGATGACAAGCCACTTTGGAAAGAAAGAAGAGGTCATCTTCTTCAGTTTCCAGACCACATAGCCACGAAAAAAGAAAACTCAAGCAAAATACTTAGAAAATCAAAAGAAAAAGGAAGGGCCAAAAATCAGGATGTGACAGACGCTTACCGATATTACCTATTCTTTGACATTCATCACAAGATAAGACGAACTTACGAGCATCCTTGAAGAGAGTAGGCCAATAAAAACCAGATTGCAATACCTTATGAGTAGTTCCGTCTCCCGCATGATGTCCTCCATAAGCTTCG
This sequence comes from Triticum aestivum, assembly GCF_018294505.1. Taxonomy (NCBI): domain Eukaryota; kingdom Viridiplantae; phylum Streptophyta; class Magnoliopsida; order Poales; family Poaceae; genus Triticum; species Triticum aestivum. The sequence goes on along the minus strand of NC_057804.1, from coordinate 321,726,283 downwards.
GAATAACATTTCCATAGGATTTGTTCCTGTTCATACCCAGGTACACAACGTCTAATAATACCATCTACTCCTTTTTTATAAAGATGTGGGTCATCCCAAAAGTAATGTCTTAAGTCATAGAAGAATTTTTTCTTTTGTTGGTAAGTGAAGCTAGGTGGTATGTATTTAGCAACAATATAATTAGCATAGCCAGCATACCAAGGAGTGTTATGAGAAACATTTATTGCAGCTAACTGTTCATCAGGAAAGCTATCATTAATAGGTTGTGGGTCATCAAGAATATTTTCAACCCTAGACAAGTTATCAGCTACGGGGTTCTCCGCTCCTTTTCTACCAGTGATATGCAAATCAAATTCTTGTAGTAGAACCCACCTAATGAGTCTAGGTTTAGCATCTTTCTTTTCCATAAGATATTTTATAGCAGCATGATTGGTGTGAATAGTCACCTTGGAATCAACAATGTTGGATCTAAATTTATCACAAGCAAACACCACTTCTAAGAATTCCTTTTTAGTAGTAGCAAAATTTTGTTGAGCACCGTCTAAAGTTTTACTAGCATAGTGGATAACATTTAGTTTTTTTATCAACTCTTTGTCCTAGAACAGCACCAACAACATTATCACTAGCATCACACATAATTTCAAAAGGCAAGTTCCAATCAGGTGGTTGAACAATAGCTGTAGAAATTAAGGCTTTCTTGAGTGTTTCAAAGGCTTCTAAACAATTATCATAAAAAACAAAAGGAGCAAAAGATTTGTAAGAGGCCTAGAAATTTTAGGAAAGTCTTTGATAAATCTCCTATAGAAACCAGCATGACCAAGGAAACTACGAATACCTTTGATATCTTTAGGACATGGCATTTTCTCAATTGCATCAACCTTAGCTTTGTCCACCTCAATACCTCTTTCAGAAATTTTATGGCGCAAAAAAATACCTTCGTTAACCATAAAGTGGCACTTCTCCCAATTCAAGACAAGATTTGTTTCCTCACATCTCTGCAAAACTCGATCAAGATTGCTTAAACAATCATCAAAAGACTTCCCATAAACAGAAAAGTCATCCATGAAAACCTCAACAATCTTTTCACAAAAATCAGAGAATATAGCAGTCATACATCTTTGGAAGGTAGCAGGTGCATTGCATAAACCAAAAGGCATACATCTATAAGCATAAGTTCAAAAGGGCAAGTAAAAGTGGTCTTTTCGTGATCAAGTTGAGAAACAGGTATGTGTGAAAAACTAGAACATCCATCAAGGAAGCAAAAATGTGTGTGCTTAGATAATATTTCTAGCATTTGATCAATAAAAGGCAGAGGGTAATGATATTTTCTAGTTGCTTTGTTTAATTTTCTAAAATCAATTACCATTTTATAGCCCGTGCCAATTCTTTGTGGAATAATTTCATTCTTATCATTAGGAACGACAGTAATACCTCCCTTCTTAGGGACACAATGAACATGACTTACCCATCTACTATCAGCTATAGGATAGATTATACCTGCTTCCAGAAGTTTCAATATTTCCGTTCTTACCACTTCTTTCATCTTCGGATTTAACCGACGTTGGTGATTAACAACGGGTTTAGCATCAGGTTCCATATTAATCTTATGCTGACATAGAGTGGGACTAACGTCCTTAAGATCATCAAGAGTATATCCAATAGCAGCTCGGTGCTTCCTTAGAACTTTCAATAATCTTTCATCTTCATGTTTTGAAAGGTTATCACTAATAATAACATGATATATCTTTTTCTCATCAAGGTAAGCATATTTCAAAGTGTCTGGCAATTGTTTTAATTCAAACATAGGATCACCTTTAGGTGGAGGAGGACCTCCTAGAGTTTCACTAGGCAGATTGTGTTTAAGCAGAGGTTGTTGTTCGAACAAGATTCTACCTATTTCATTTCTTTCATGCATATGCAAATCATTTTCATGGTCTAGCAAATATTGTTCTAAAGGATCAGTAGGAGGTACATCAATAGGAACAAGACCAATAATTTCATCCTTACTAGGCAAGTCTTTCTTATGAGATTTTCTACTAAACTTAGAAAAATTAAACTCATGAGATTCATCACCAAAAGTAACACCGACAGTTTGTTTCTCACAATCTATTTTACCATTAACAATGTTCAAGAAAGGTCTACTAAAGATAATGGGACAAAAGTCGTCCTGTGGGGAACCAAGAACAAGAAAATCAGTAGGGTATTTTATTTTCCCACACAAGACTTCAACATCTCTAACAATCCCAATTGGTGATATAGTATCTCTATTGGCAAGCTTAATAGTAACATCTATGTCTTCTATTTCAGCGGGTGCTATATCATTCATAATTTCTTGATATAAGGTAAAAGGAATAACACTCACGCTAGCACCTATGTCACATAAACCATGATAACAGTGATCTCCTATCTTAACTGAGACAACATGCCTGCCAACAACAGGTCTATGTTTATCTTTTTCATTAGGTTTGGCAATTCTAGCAGCTTCATCACAGAAGTAAACAACATGCCCATCAATATTATCAACCAAGATATCTTTAACCATAGCAACACTAGGTTCTACTTTGATTTGTTCAGATGGTTTAGGTGTTCTAATATAACTTTGTTGACCACAGTTGAAACTTTAGCATGTTCATTCATCCTAACAGGGAAAGGTGGTTTTTCAATATAAGCAGCGGAAACAACTGGATCAACATTATAAATGATAATTTCATCTTAGGTTTTACCAGTTCTTTAATTTCTTCTTTAATAGGTGGGTGATATTGTCCACGTTCTGGGAACCGGGGTGCCCAGAATTGCCTGCCTATGGCCCACGACGTGTCTCCGTCAGCGACCCGATACGGCCCATCTTCGTTAGTGACAAGACAAGACCTTTGCGACGGGCCAAGCCTCGCGAGGCGGACAACATCAAGACCTCCTGAAGGAGCAGCCTCCCCAGGAGGCCTCTTGAGAAGTTGAAATTTATATGCAAGCACTCACCTCATGAGGCGGAGGTGACTTCATCCATGACGACCAAGGCCAAGCGCGCGCCAGCAGGCGCAGAGCGACATGTTTCGTCTTTGGTGCTAAGGGGGCAAGCGCAGGTGCAGAGTCCCAAGGAATCAACCAAAGGTTGCCATTTGCGTGCAAAAGGACTAGGACCACCAGAACGGTAGGATGGATGTCATCGTCGAGCCCACCATAATGTCATGATCAGAAGCTTTGCAGGCGAAGACCACCTTTCGTCAGGATCAGATGTATTACTTGTCCCCTTCCAATATTGGCCACTGTGGGATCCCTTCCCGCCTAAGTTTTGAGGGAAGAGGACCGAGGCCACTATAAATATAGCCTAGCCACCATCATAGAAGGGATCGAGTCCTGGATAGATCGGACCCCCCCCCTCCCAAGACCGAATCCCTAAAGCTCATCACAAGAACAAGCCTCCTGAGGCTGTTGTTCCACTTGTACTAGTTCATCCTCAGCCCCCGCGAGGCTAATCCAGGACAAAGCAGGAGTAGGGTTTTACACCGCAAGGTGGCCCGAACCTAGGTAAACTGCCATGTCCATTTCCTTCCTGTTTGTCGCGCTAGGTCATGAGAGTAGCGAGTCGATCGGCTTGAAAGATTGAGTTCTTCGCACACGCCCCTGAGTTCGAACCTTTCTTGTGTCTGTGGAGCTCGGAATCTGACATTTGGCACGCTAGGTAGGACCGCGTCGAAGCCTCTCTTCCATTGGTTGTTTTGCCATTGCTCCACTGTTCCCATGGCGGACGCTCGTCGAGTTCGTGCTGAGCGATGCGTAGCCCTCGCCGCGCGCGTCGCTCAGACGGCGCCTGCGGGCAATGGCGCTCCCCGCCGATCCCCATCACCTGTGGCCAACACCACCACCGGCCTTGCCGGCCACGAGCAGCAAGATTCATCGTTGCCGCCCTCCGTGCGACGCGACGGCCGCACTGCCACTCCATCGTTGACCCCGGCCGCTGCTTCGTCCTCGCACTATCTCGTTCACTGCCTCCCCCGCAGCCCCAGGCGGGCGACATGGCTCACGGCACGCCTCCTCCTCCTCTTCGGCAAGATGTCATCCCCGAGCCAAGGCGCGAGGCCCCTCAGCGTGACCAGCCATGTAGGGCGCCCACGCGCGATGAAGAAAGATGCCAGATCGTGCAGCGGCCCCAGGGAGAGGCACGTGCGCTCCCATCTCCTCCGATGCCCCTGCGTCAAGACCGCGTGCAGCCCGAGGCGGTTGCGCGTGGGCGTCAAGACTTGGCTCCCCCTCCGCAGCGAGCCCCCGTGGCCACGACATGGTGCCGAGCGTTCACTCCAGAGCTTCGCCGTGTCGTCTGGCCCGACAATTTCAAGCCGGATCTGCCTTCGTGCTACGACGGAACCCCCGACCCAGCCGAGTTTCTTCAACTCTACAAGCTGTGCATCGAGGCAACAAGCGGTGACGAGAAGGTCATGGCGAACTAGTTCCCCATGGCTCTCAAGGATGGTGCACGCTCGTGGCTCCTGAATATCCCGGTGGGGTCGATCTCCTCCTAGGATGAGCTACGGGAGCGTTTCATCGCCAATTTCCAAGGCACGAGCAACCGTGCTCCTGAAGCTGGTGACTTGCGGCGCATCAAGAAGCAACCAGGAGAGACCTTGCGCAAATACATTGAGCGCTTTAGCAACGTTCGTCTCAAGATTCCCAAGCTATCGTATGAGGCCATCATCTCAGCGTTCACTGACGACTTCCGGGACGTCAAGATGAAGGAGGAGCTCGCCATACACGAGGACTAGTGCTCGACTCTTGAGATGTTCAATATGGCGACCAGGTGTGCAAGGGCAGAAGAAGGATGTCTCTCGTTCCTCAAGCTCCCTGAGGCCGACCCAGAAGACAATAAGGCCAAGGTGAAGGACGTGAAGCGCAAGGGCCAGGCAGTGCTCACGGCCAAGCCTGAGATGAAGCGCGGCTATGATCACCCCGACTTTTCCAAAGGCAACCGCCCATTCTGCGTCTTCCACAACGTGCACAGCCACAACACCAGTGACTGCCAAGAGCTGAGGGCCATCCTGGACGGGCGCCTTGGCCGCCGCCCTGATGACAACGATCGTGGCTACAACCGCAGAGGAGGTCGCGGCGGAGGCCGTTGGGACGATCGTGGCCCCCGTCAGGGTTGGCGCGACCAGCCTCGTGAAGACCGCTAGCAGGACCAGCCTCACAATGGTCCATGGCGGGACCAGCCTCTTGAGGACCGTCCTCAGGGCAACGCTGGCCTCCCTTCGCTGCTGCCTCCACCAAGAAGGAACGACGACCACCGCCAGGACGATGGGGCTGGGGGCTTCCAAGACCCTCATGCTATCGCCTGCATCCTAGGAGGTGCTCAGGCCCTTGCCTCCCATCGCATCTTCAAGCAGTTCACTCATGAGGTGAATGAAGCCCTCCCGAAGCTTGAGGCATCGCGTCCACTCAGGTGGTCCAAGTACTCCATCACCTTCAACTCTTCGGACCAGCTCAAGTGCGCGGCCACTTCAGGCGCGCTCCCCATGATCTATTCACCAACCATCAGCAACATCCTCGTCACCAAGAAACTCATCGATGGTGGCACTGGACTCAATGTCCTCTCCGTCGAGACTTTTGATAGGCTCCAGGTGCTATACGACCAGCTTCAGCCCACCAAGCCATTCTCAGGAGTGACCGACGGCAGATTCGTCTCTCTATCACCTTCGGCAAGCGCGACAACTACCACACCATACAACGCCATCCTTGGGTACCCAGCCCTCGCCAAGTTCATGGCAGCAATGCACCACGGCCACAACATCCCCAAGATGCCAGTAAGCTGCAGCATCATCACGGTCTCCTGCGATGAGAAGGATGCGGTGTGGTCCCTCGCGTGTGCCCAGTAGGCTGCGGTGGTCAAGAGCTCGGATGGCGAGGGCGCCACCCTTCCCCTTGAGGTCGCCCCCAAGAAGAAGAAGCATCTCCTCCTCAGGGGCACTCAGGAGGCTGCCATGCCTGATGGTCGCATTTTAGGCCCCTCGCCCTCTGCTTGGGCACCTTTCCCTCTCACACAGGAACGCGTGCCCGCCCCCCCCCCCTCAGGTTGGGCTCGGGGGCTCTTCTCTGGAGGGCCTCTGGCCTGGCCAGCATCACGAGGGAGGCATTCGGACACCATGTGGAGGCGTGCTTCAGCATGCGCTTCCAAGAGCGAGGCACAGAGCATGAAGCACCAAACGCGTAGGACTTCATCATCAGGACAATCGAGGATCTTCAGGAGGTGCGGGCCATGTGAGGCGAGTACCGGCCCGCGTCGCTCAATACAACTGCCGCCCATGACGCGAGCGGCAAGCTATGAAGGAAATATGCCCTAGAGGCATAATAAAGTTGTTAATTATTTCCTTATTTCATGATAAATGTTTATTATTCATGCTAGAATTGTATTAACCGGAAACATAATACATGTGTGAATACATAGACAAACCTAGTGTCACTAGTATGCCTCTACTGGACTAGCTCATTGATCAAAGATGGTTGAATTTCCTAGCCATAGATATGAGTTGTCATTTGATCAATGGGATCACATCATTAGGAGAATGATGTGATTGACTTGACCCATTCTGTTAGCTTAGCACTTGATCGTTTAGTACGTTGCTATTGCTTTCTTCATGACTTATACATGTTCCTATGACTATGAGATTATGCAACTCCCATTTACCGGAGGAACACTTTGTGTCAGGGATATACCCCACGGTATGACCCGGCCGGAAGTATGACCCGACCGGGCTTGGCATTTTTATTGGTAACTCACTGTCAGGACTGGTGACTCACGAGTCTGGCGGCTCACTAGTCTGACGACTCACGAGCCTGGCGACTCACAGATGACCCTGACAGCGGGTCAGATAGAAGACAAGGCCCAAGGCCCAGAAGGCTGGCTCATGCTATGGTGGGCCGACTTAAGAGAAAAGGCATAAGGAATATTCTCCTACAATGGAAGCAAGACTAGGACTCCACTTGTAATAGAGTAATCCTAATCCTACTAGGACTAGTCATGTAACCCGCCCCTTCAACTTATATAAGGAGGGGCAGGGCTCCCCAAAGAGGGACAAGTAAGAAGAAACAATCTCTAGGGCTAGACAAAAGAGCCATCTTACCGGCGACTCCCTCATGATCATAATGAGACCTAGCCACAAACAGCATGTAGGGTTATTACCGGATGATGTTTCCCGGGGCCCGAAGCTGTCTAAATCCTTGTCTTATGTTGCGTCTCTCAATTCCACCCAACCCCTCTCAAGCTACCACATAGATGTGTTAGCCTCGTGACTAAGTCCTCACGCTAAGGACATCTGTGTGAATTCCACGACAGTTGGCGCCCACCGTGGGGCATTTGCACGGTGGTGTTGAGTTCTTGGAGGGATCTCTCCAAGGATCGAGAAGTTTGCAATTTGCTTGATGGAAAAAACCAGCTCAAAAGGGTCTACATCTTCCCGAAAGTTCGTCAGGTCAATTCTGATCTAAATTTGGTACCAGACTCGAGAAGAAAATACCAAGGCGTTATAGGCGCTGCCATGGGCATTTCTGTCCAATTTAATTTTCTCAGTTGTCCTCAGCCGTCGGTTGACCTACTTTTTTCATCAAACCATCTTGCCGACCCGTGACAACAATTACCGCTCGATGTTTCAAGTTATCCATGCCAACAGGTCCCACCATTGGAATCACGCGTTTGAGACCTGCTCGGTGGTACCTGCAGATGAAAAAGATGATGTACGGCCGAGGCCTGCAGGAGCCGGGTAGCACATTAGGTCAGGGCGGCTGACGCAGATTTCCACTCTGTCGCGTCGACGAAGTGATTTGCCAAAACACCATTACGCGAACGAGGGGACCTCGAACTTGCAGAGTCATGGACGGATCCATGCCAAAACGCTATGCGCATGCACCCAATACTCTTCCAGGAGTAGTGCGCCACTACAAGACAAATCAGCGATGCCAATTCATTATTAATAAACAATTCAACCGTGGAGTAATAGTACTTGCTACCATGACCCCACGTGAAGGATCAATCAAAGGAAAAGTGAGGCATGTATGTACGCACATATTCTTGATTGGATTAGTAGTGCTACTTGGACTTGGGCTCCGCGATCGGGCATCTGCGCCGTGACTGCCGGCTTCGGCCCTGACATCTCTGCCGCAACACTTCTGAGCCTGCCTGCGCAAAGCCGCCTCCGTCCCGGTCTCTGGCCTGCGCGTCTCCATCCCGGCCTCCAACTCATGCGCCTTCGTGCCTCGTCGACTGCGCTCTTCCTCCTCGTGGCCGCGCCTGCACGACTCCAAGCAGGAATCACCAACTTCCGCACTATGTGCGCCCTCTGTTCCGGATTGCTCTGCGCTGAGTCGCCTCAAAGGTCTACTTCTACTGCAAGCCGCATCCTCCATCTCAACCGGTTGCCTCCCGTGCGCTCGCGATCTCCGGTGCACCGGCCGGTTCTTGCGGCGTCTGTCGCTGTGCCTTGAGCCGCTAGTTGTCTCTGCCACCTCCACAAGTCGCCGCTACTACAATTTGGTTAACTTAAAATAGCGAGTTGGAAGGAACCATTGGCCGAGCTGCTTACATGGCTCATACGGGATCACTTATAACCTGCCGCAGTTATTTCAACATTCTATGGATTCACATCGCGCTATCAACGCCAATGATATACACCTTCTGCTATGGTCAAATATGGAGAATCTCAAGCCAACTCCTCTAGTTGTCTTGAGACTCGGGGGCTACAATGGCATGACTCGGTAGAATTGTTCGGTTTCAATGCAATCAAAAACGCCGGGTTATTGGAGGGAAAAATAACCCGGCCCTGGAGAATACTGCTCTATCAATGAAAATTTAAAAGGCCGTCAGAAAAATTCCGGCTCACAATGATGCTTCCGCCTCACAATCCGGCTCAAGGGAAATCTATATCCCACAAAGCTCTGTAGCTCTTAAATCCGGTTTAAAGTTCCAGTTCAAAAAGAATTAGTCTCTCGCAAGTTCGAGTTCTCAGAAAAATTGAAGGTTGCCAAAGAGAACTTGCTGCTATGATGTGCGGTTCAAACATGGGTATCCTGCCTTATGGCTTATCTTATTGTGGTCACTTGGGGGCTTCCTCCTCATCGAGCATAGCAGTCGGTACCCTCTTGATCGGCGCAATGCCAAAACTTATATGATCACTTGGGGTCTTCCTATTCAAACATAGGTCGTATTCGAACCAAAGAGAACATAGTTGTCGTTACCCTCTTGATCGGCGCAACGCCAAAGCCACTGGGGGCTACATGATCGTATTCGAATCCTAGCTTAACCCCTTTGGAACGGTTTACTGATCATATTTGAATCAGAAGCCTCGATTTTTTCTTTCTGTTTGGTTTAAGTTTTTGCAAACAATCTTTTGAGTTTGTCTTGAGACTTTTTCAGATCTAAGGCATGTATATGTGGTTTCTTTTTAACCCGGCTTGACTTTGGACGATAAGTCGCCAGCATATGAGAATCATAAACATTTGGAAGTTTTTGCTTCTAAAGATTGGGTTATCACCCTTACTGCACAGGCATCATAAGCCGACAGTACGATTCAATATCACTGCGATGTAAGCCAGCAGTATGAGCCAATTTCTACAGGTATGTTTTCTTGATTATATAAATATGCGAGGTTGGATAACCCGCCCAGGCTTTTGACATTAAGTCGCCAGTATGTTTAGGCTTAAATGGCCTTAATCCTAGTCTTTTCCATAATTGCATAAAGACTATATTATGTTTGGGTTGTTACCCACCCTGGCTTTGATGTTAAGTCGCCAGGGCATATCTTGTTGAAACTCTGTGCAGGATTTGCAAAAATATGACTTATATAAATGATTAAAGTTCAAGCTCATTATCAAAATTGATGCTTCAAAATGATTATTCGTTCTGGATTTTTCTCAAAGGCTATAAGCCGTCAGGTTATGAAATTCCGGTTTACAATGAATGTGCATTAAGTCGCCATCGGCCAAGAGCCGCCGAGTATTTGAACTTAGGATCTACTTGTCAACCGATAAGGTATTCAAATTTCTAATAGCCAAAACTTGGCTGAATTTTCATGATGATATTGAATGATTGAGGTTTTTCATACCGGATTATATTATTCAAATTTTGAATAGACAATATGGCTGAATTTTTTTATGGTTATCAATATTATGATGGAGGTCTTTAAAGTTGCTTCAGCGCAATGGCTATTATTTTATCAATGGATATGATTTATTCTACAATCGATGGAATAGTCCCGATTCGCTGCAGGCTTACGACCCGACACTTGGGGGCTATATTATTCAGATTGAGATTATATCAAATATGCAAGTCCCATGTCACTACCAGCATGCACCATGGCACTTGGGGGCTAATGCAAAGTCATTTTTTGCTCAACTTATTGAAGACCCGACTCATCACATTGTAATGAGCCGGCCCTTGGGGGCTACCAATTGCTCCGGTCAAAAATTCAAGGCACACAAGTATTAATCCATTATATTGAACGGTCCACTACTCAGTTGGTAGAGTACAAAGCTCTTAATCTTGTGGACATGGGTTCAAGCCCCATGGTGGAGATTATATCATAAGATGTTATTATCAATAAATTATATCTACAAAGTCCCTGCTCATTATTGCATAATGACCCGGCCCTTGGTGGCTACACATTGCTGTTCAAGTTTACATGGTTATATCTACAAAGTCCATGCTCATTATTGCATGATGACCCGACCCTTGGGGGCTACACTGGTTAAAGTTTTCATGAGCATAAGGCAATTACAAGTCCCAGGTTGCTGCAAGCATGATAACCCGACACTTGGGGGCTACAGGTGATATGCATATAAGGGAGAAAAAATCTTCAAATTCTTAGTTTGGAGTAGACTAGATTAAGCCGGTGTCTGCAACAATCATGACCCGACATCATTTATAACCCAACAATTTTGGCAATCATAAATCGGCAGGATCTACATCTTTAAGCCGGCTGAATATCAGTTGAATATTTCAAGACCAATATTTTTGTCAAGTCAGAGCATTGAAGGCCGACTCAAATGGATTATTTCTTATAGTATTTCTCTACAAGAGCCAATGTCAGCAAATTGGTTATGAAGCTGGCCTATTGACCAGGATTTTTAGAAGAAGTGCCTGGATTTTTTCCATTGGCAAAAGTTTGAACATATTTGTTAAAGGAGATTTTCTATAAGATCTTGAGCATGCATCCAGGAGGAAATGACAAGGACTTAAGGATGATTAGGTGCCGGTTCACGAAAATATTTAACCAGGAGCATAACCTATCAAGTTTGTTCTTGTGTTTATTTTACAGGATCAGTTTAACATGGATAAATCCAATTTAAACTGGGGGCTAATGTCAGGGATATACCCCGCGGTATGACCCGGCCGGAAGTATGACCCGGATGGGCTTGGCATTTTCATTAGTAACTCACCGTCAGGACTGGCGACTCACGAGTCTGGCGGCTCACTGGTCTGATGACTCGCGAGACTAGCGACTCACGGATGACCCTGACGGCGGGTCAGATAGAAGACGAGGCCCAAGGCCCAGAAGGCTGGCTCATGCTATGGTGGGCCGGCTTAAGAGAAAAGGCATAAGGAATATTCTCCTACAAAGGAAGCAAGACTAGAACTCCACTTGTAATAAAGTAATCCTAATCCAACTAGGACTAGTCATGTAACCCACCCCTTCAACTTATATAAGGACGGACAGGGTTCCCCAAAGAGGGACAAGTAAGAAGAAACAATCTCTAGGGCTAGACACAAAGAGCCAGCTTACCAGCGACTCCCTCATGATCATAATAAGACCTAGCCACAAACAGCATGTAGGGTTATGACAGGATGATGTTTCCCGGGGCCCGGAGTTGTCTAAACCCTTGTCTTATGTTGTGTCTCTCGATTCCACCCAACCCCTCTCAAGCTACCACATAGATGCGTTGGCCTCGCGACTAAGTCCTCACGCTAAGGACATCTGCCGTGACAATTCCACGACACTTTGTGTGCTACCAAACGTCACAACATAACTCGGTGATTATAAAGGTGCTCTACAGGTGTCTCCGAAGGTACTTGTTGAGTTGGCGTATTTTGAGCTTAGGATTTGTCACTCCGATTGCCGGAGAGGTATCTCTGGGCCCTCTCGGTAATGCACATCACTATAAGCGTTGCAGGCAACGTGAGTAATGAGTTAGTTGCGGGATGATGCATTACATAACGAGTAAAGAGACTTGCAGGTAACAAGATTGAACTAGGTATTGAGATACCGACGATCGAATCTCGGGCAAGTAACATATCGATGACAAAGGGAACAACGTATGTTGTTATGCGGTTTGACCGACAAAGATCTTCGTAGAATATGTGGGAACCAATATGAGCATCCAGGTTTCACTATTGGTTATTGACCGGAGACGTGTCTCGGTCATGTCTACATAGTTCACGAACCCGTAGGGTCCGCATGCTTAACGTTCGGTGACGATTTATATTATGAGTTATGTGTTTTGATGTACCGAAGGTAGTTTGGAGTCCCTGATGAGATCGGGGACATGATGAGGAGTCTCGAAATGGTCAAGACATAAAGATTGATATATTGGATGACTATATTCGGACACCGGATGAGTTCCGCAGGTCATCGGATAATTATCGGAGTGCCGACAGGTTATCGGAACCCCCGGGGGGACTATTGGGCGTACATGGGCCATAGGGAAGAGGGGAGGCAGCCCACAAGGGGCAGTTGCATCCCCCTCCCTATAGGGGGTCCGAATTGGACTAGGGAGGGGGCGCGCCCCCCCTTTCCTTCTCCTTTCCCTGTCCTTCCTTCCCCCTTCCTCCTCCTAGTTGGACTAGGAAAGGGGGGAGTCCTACTCCTACTAGGAGGACTCCTCCCCCACCTTGGTGCGCCCCAAGGCTGGCCGGCCTCCCCCTTGCTCCTTTATATACGGGGGCAGGGGGCACCCCAAGACACACAAGTTGATCTATTGATCTCTCTCAGCCGTGTGCGGTGCCCCCCTCCACCATATTCCACCTCGGTCATATCGTAGCGGTGCTTAGGCGAAGCCCTGCGTTGGTAGCAACATCATCACTATCATCACGCCATCGTGCTGACGGAACTCTCCCGGAAGATCTGCTGGATCGGAGTTCGCGGGACGTCATCGAGCTGAACATGTGCTGAACTCGGAGGTGTCGTACGTTCGGTACTTGGATCGATCGATCATGAAGACGTACGACTACATCAACTGCGTTGTCATAACGCTTCCGCTTACAGTCTACGAGGGTACATGGACGACACTCTCCCCTCTTGTTGCTATGCATCACCATGATCTTATGTGTGCGTAGGAATTTTTTTCAAATTACTACATTCCCCAACAATGGTATCAGAGCCAGGTTTATGCGTAGATGTTATATGCACGAGTAGAACACAAGTGAGTTGTGGGCGATACAAGTCATACTGCTTACCAGCATGTCATACTTTGGTTCGGCGGTATTGTTGGATGAAGCGGTCCGGACCGACATTACGCGTACGCTTACACAAGACTGGTTCTACCGACGTGCTTTGCACACAGGTGGCTGGCGAGTGTCAGTTTCTCCAACTTTAGTTGAACCGAGTGTGACTACGCCCGGTCCTTGAGAAGGTTAAAACAGCACTAACTTGACGAACTATCATTGTGGTTTTGATGCGTAGGTAAGAACAGTTCTTGCTCAGCACGTAGCAGCCACGTAAAACTTGCAACAACAAAGTAGATGACGTCTAAGTTTTTTTGCAGGGCATGTTGTGATGTGATATGGTCAAGACATGATGCTAAATTTTATTGTATGAGCTGATCATATTTTGTAACAGAGTTATCGGCAACTGGCAGGAGCCACATGGTTGTCACTTTATTGTATGCAATGCAATCGCCGTGTAATTGCTTTACTTTATAACTAAACGGTAGCGATAGTTGTAGAAGCAATAGTTGGCGAGACGACAACGATGTTACAATGGAGATCAAGACGGTGCTTTGGAGATGGAGATCGCTGATACGTCTCCAACGTATCTATAATTTTTGATTGATCCATGCTACTTTATCTACTATTCTGGACTATATTGGGCTTTATTTTCCACTTTTATATTATTTTTGGGACTAACCTATTAACTAGAGGCCCAGCCCAGAATTGCTGTTTTTTTGCCTATTTCAGTGTTTCAAAGAAACGGAATATCAAACGGAGTCCAAACGGAATGAAACCTTCGGGAATGTGATTTTCTCACCGAACGTGATCCAAGAGACTTGCACCCTGCTCCAAGGAACAAAAGAGTTGGTCACGAGGGTGGGGGGCACCCCCCCTAGGGCGCGCCCCCCTGCCTCGTGGCCCCCCTGTTGCTCCACGAACGTACTCCTTCCTCCTATATATACCTACGTATCCCCAAACGATCAGAACAGGAGCCAAAAATCTAATTCCACCGCCGCAACCTTCTGTATCCACGAGATCCCATCTTGGGGCCTGTTCCGGAGCTCCGCCGGAGGGGGCATCCACCACGGAGGGCTTCTACATCAACACCATAGCCCCTCCGATGAAGTGTGAGTAGTTTACTTTAGACCTTCGGGTCCATAGCAAGTAGCTAGATGGCTTCTTCTCTCTTTTTGGATCTAAATACAATGTTCTCCCCCTCTCTCGTGGAGATCCATTCAATGTAATCTTCTTTTTGCGGTGTGTTTGTTGAGACCGATGAATTGTGGGTTTATGATCCAGCTTATCTATGAATAATATTTGAATCTTCATTGAATTCTTTTATGTATGATTGAGTTATCTTTGCAAGTCTCTTCGAATTATCCGTTTGGTTTGGCCAACTAGATTGGTAGTTCTTGCAATGGGAGAAGTGCTTAGCTTTGGGTTCAATCTTGGGGTGTCCTTTCCCAGTGACAGAAGGGGCAGCAAGGCACGTATTGCATTGTTGCCATCGAGGATAACAAGATGGTTTTTTTATCATATTGCATGAATTTATCCCTCTACATCATGTCATCTTGATTAAGGCGTTACTCTATTTTTAACTTAATACTCTAGATGCATGCTGGATAGCGGTCGATGAGTGGAGTAACAGTAGTAGATGCAGAATCGTTTTGATCTACTTGTCTCGGACGTGATGCCATACCTAGATATACTCATAGTTATGCTCAATTATGTCAATTGCTCAACAGTAATTCGTTCACCCACCGTAGAAAATCTATGCTCTTGAGAGAAGCCACTAGTGAAACCTATGGCCCCCGGGTCTATTCTCATCATATCAATCTTCATTTCCTTTATTACTTGCTTTGTTTTTACTTTGCCTTTTACTTTTCACTTTGCATCTATATACCAAAAATACCAAAAATATTATTTATCATCTCTATCAGATCTCACTCTCGTAAGTGACTGTGAAGGGATTGACAACCCTTAATCATGTTGGTTGCGAGGAGCTATCGTTTTGTGTAGGTACGAGGGACTTGTGTGTGGTCTCCTACTGGATTGATACCTTGGTTCTCCAAAACTGAGGGAAATACCTACGCTACTTTGTTGCATCATCCTCTCCTCTTCGGGGAAATCCAACGCAGTGCTCAAGAGGTAGCAAGAAGAATTTCTGGCGCTGTTGCCGGGGAGGCTCACGCAAGAGCAAGTCAACCATACCAAGTACCCATCACAATCCCTATCTCTCGCATTACATTATTTGCCATTTGCCTCTCGTTTTCCTCTCCCCCACTTTACCCTTGCCATTTTATTCACCCACTCTTTCCCAATCTCCTCCTCTTTTTCCCGTTTGCTTTTTCCCGTTTGCCTTTTTGTTTGCTCGTGTGTTAGTTTGCTTGCTTATAGCGATGGCTCTACCTAGATTTGGTGATCTTCACATTAAAAGGCTAGATGAGATCGAAAGCAATGTCAGAAAGTTTATGGTTTTGCAATTTGAGCATAATAATATCTTTAGAAACGATCTTAAGGAACAAAAAAGTTTTATGAGTTATATGAATAAAGAACTCGATGATATGTCTAAAGAATTTGATGGTATAAGAGCCCAAATTGCTCGTCTTGAAAAGATGACAACTGAAATTTCGGACAAGCTACCTTAGTCAATAAGATGGCTGCTAAACCGAATTCCTATGAAAATCTAGATGAAGATTTAAAGTTATTGATGTATCCCCCATTAAATCTTTGTTTTGCAATATGAATCTTGATGAAACTGAATATGATCTTCCTTTACCTAGAAGACGTTCTAAGAATTCAGAGTTTCTAGATCTTGATGATGAAATTGATAAAAGTGGGATTGAAAGAAATAAAAATCTAGATATTGCTAAACCCCCTATTTTGGATCTCAAGGAATTTAATTATAAAAATTGATCTTTAATTGGTTGTATTTCCTTGTTGCAATCCGTGCTAGATTCTCCTCATGCTTATAGTCAAAATAAGGCCTTTACCGAACACATTGTTGATGCCTTGATGCAATCTTATGAAGAAAGTTTCTATCCCTAGAAAACTCTATGATGAGTGGGAGCCTACTATTAAAATTAAATTAAAGATTATGAGTTTCATGCTTTGTGTGATTTGGGTGCTAGTGTCTCTACTATTCCCGAAACTTTGTGTGATTTGCTAGATTTCCGTGACTTTGATGATTGCTCTCTAAACTTGCATCTTGCGGATTCCACTATTAAAAAGCATATGGGAAGAATTAATGATGTTCTTATTGTTGCAAATAGGAATTATGTGCCCGTAGATTTTATCGTTCTTGATATAGATTGCAATCCTTCATGTCCTATTATTCTTGGTAGACCTTTCCTTAGAACGATTGGTGCAATTATTGATATGAAGGAAGGGAATATTAGATTCCAATTTCCATTAAAGAAGGGCATGGAACACTTCCCTAGAAAGAAAATAAAATTACCATATGAATCTATCATGAGAGCCACTTATGGATTGCCTACCAAAGATGGGAATACCTAGATCTATCCTTGCTTTTATGCCTAGCTAGGGGCGTTAAACGATATCGCTTGTTGGGAGGCAACCCAATTTTCTTTTTGTTTTTTGTTTTTGCTTCTGTTTAGGAATAAATAATCCATCTAGCCTCTGTTTGGATGTGGTTTTATGTTTTAATTAGTGTTTGTGCCAAGTAGAACCTATAGCATAACCTACGATGATAGTTGATTTGATTCTGCTGAAATTAATTAGTGTTTGTGCCAAGTAGAACCTATAGCATAACCTACGATGATAGTTGATTTGATTCTGCTGAAAAACAGAAACTTTGCGCGGACGAATATAATTTTGTTAAACCACAGGAACGTGCTTTTGCGTTGATTCCTTTTGCTGCTGTTAAATAAACAAATTTTCCAGGACTTTCTATTTTTGTAGAATTTTTAGAGTTCCATAAGTTTGCGTTAGTTACAGATTGCTACAGACTGTTCTATTTTGGACAGATTCTGTTTTGCGTGTGTTGTTTGCTTATTTTGATGAATCTATGGCTAGTAAAATAGTTTATAATCCATAGAGAAGTTGGAATACAGTAGGTTTAATACCAATATAAATAAAGAATGAGTTCATTACAGTACCTTTAAGTACTCTTTTGTTTTCTTTCTCTAACGGAGCTCGCGAGATTTCTATTGAGTTTTGTGTTGTGAAGTTTTCAAGTTTTGGCTGAATTCTTTTGATGGATTATGGAACAAGGAGTGGCAAGAGCCTAAGCTTGGGGATGCCCATGGCACCCCCAAGATAATCCAAGGACACCAAAAAGTCAAAGCTTGGGGATGCCCCGGAAGGCATCCCCTCTTTCGTCTACTTCCATCGGTAATTTACTTGGAGCCATATTTTTATTCACCACATGATATGTGTTTTGCTTGGAGCGTCTTGTATCATTTGCGTCTTGTCTTGTTAGTTTACCACAATCATCCTTGCTGTACACACCTTTTGAGAGAACCATACATGAATTGGAAATTGCTAGAATACTCTATGTGCTTCACTTATATCTTTTGAGCTTGATAGTTTTGCTCATAGTGCTTCACTTATATCTTTTGAGCGTGATAGTTTTTGCTCTAGTGCTTCACTTAGATCTTTTAGAGCACGGTGGTGGATTTGTTTTAAAGAAACTATTGATCTCTCATGCTTCACTTAGATTATTTTGAGAGTCGTTAATAGCATGGTAATTTTCTTAATATTAATATACTTGGTATTCAAGATATGTGAAACTTTCTTTTGAGTGAATTGAATGCTAAGATAAGTTTGATGCTTGATAATTGTTTTGAGATATGGAGGTGATAATATCAAAGTCGTCTAGTTGAGTAATTGTGAATTTGAGAAATGCTTGTGTTGAAGTTTGCAAGTCCCGTAGCATGCATGTATGGTTAAAGTTATGTAACAAATTTGAAACATGAAGTGTACCTGGCTTGTGCATCCTTATGAGTGGCGGTCGGGGATGAGCGATAGTCTTTTCCTACGAATCTATCCCCCTAGGAGCATGCGTGTAGTACTTGATTTTTGATGACTTCTAAATTTTTTCAATAAGTATATGAGTTCTTTTGACTAATGTTGAGTCCATGGATTATACGCACTCTCACCTTTCCGCCTTTGCTATCCTCTTCGGTACCGTGCATTGCCCTTTCTCACCTTGAGAGTTGGTGCAAACTTCGCCGGTGCATCCAAACCCCATGATATGATACGCTCTATCACACATAAACCTCCTTATATCTTCCTCAAAACAGCCAACATACCTACCTATCATGGCATTTCCATAGCCATTCCGAGATATATTGCCATGCAACTTCCATCATCATCATCATGACATACATTACTTTTGTCATATTGCCATTGCATGATCATGTAGTTGACATCCTATTTGTGGCAAAGCCACCATGAATTATTATTCATACATGTCACTCTTGATGCATTGCACCATCCCGGTACACCGCCGGAGGCATTCATATAGAGTCATATCTTGTTCTAAGTTTCAAGTTGTAATCCTGATGTTGTAATTAATAGAAGTGTGATGATCATCATTATTAGAGCATTGCCCAAAAAAAAGAGAAAGGACAAAAGAAAAAAAAGAGGCCCAAAAAAAACAAAATAAATAAAAAGGGCAATGCTACTATCTCTTTTTCCACACTTCTGCTTCAAAGTAGCACCTTGTTCTTCATGTAGTGAGTCTCATATATTATGCTTCAAAGTAGCACCTTGTTCTTCATGTAGTGAGTCTCATAAGTTGTCTTTTTATACTAGTGGGAATTTTTCATTATAGAACTTGGCTTGTATATTCCTACGATGGGCTTCCTCAAATGCACTAGGTCTTCATGAGCAAGCGAGTTGGATGCACACCCACTAGTTTTCT
The DNA here is from genome assembly GCF_018294505.1 of Triticum aestivum. Taxonomy (NCBI): domain Eukaryota; kingdom Viridiplantae; phylum Streptophyta; class Magnoliopsida; order Poales; family Poaceae; genus Triticum; species Triticum aestivum. Next base: position 321,706,994 of record NC_057804.1, on the reverse strand, counting down.
TTTGTTGAGCATTCATAGCTCTAGTGCATCCGTTGCATGGCAATCCCTACTCCTCATGTTGACATCAATTGATGGGCATCTCCATAGCCCATTGATTATCCTCGTCAATGTGAGACTTTCTCCTTTTTTGTCTTCTCCACACAATCCCCATCATCATATTCTATTCCACCCATAGTGCCATATCCATGGCTCATGCTCATGTATTGCGTGAAGGTTGAAAAAGTTTGAGATTATTTAAGTATGAAACAATTGCTTGGCTTGTCATCGGGGGCATAGAAGTTGGGAACATCTTTGTGTGACGAAAATGAAGCATAGACTAACTATATGATTTTGTAGGGATGAACTTTCTTTTGCCATGCTATTTTGAGAAGACATGATTGCTTTGATTAGTATGCTTGAAGTATTATTATTTTTTATATCAATATGAACTTTTGTCTTGAATCTTTCGGATCTGAATATTGATGCCACAATTAAGAAGATTTACATTGAAATTATGCCAAAGTATCACTCCGCATAAAAAATTCTTTTTTATCATTTACATACTCGAGGAAGAGCAGGAATTAAGCTTGGGGATGCCTGATACGTCTCCAACGTATCTATAATTTTTGATTGCTCCATGCTATTTTATCTACTGTTTTGGAATATATTGGGCTTTATTTTCCACTTTTATATTATTTTTGGGACTAACCTATTAACCGGAGGCCCAGCCCAGAATTGCTGTTTTTTTGCCTATTTCAGTGTTTCGAAGAAACAGAATATCAAACGGAGTCCAAACAGAATGAAACCTTCAGGAACGTGATTTTCTCATCGAACGTTATCCAGGAGACTTGGACCCTGCTCCAAGGAACAAAAGAGTCGGTCACGAGGGTGGGGGCGCCCCCCCTAGTGCGTTCCCCCCCTGCCTCATGGCCCCCCTGTTGCTCCACCGACATACTCCTTCCTCCTATATATACCTAGGTATCCCCAAACGATCAGAACAAGAGCCAAAAACGTAATTCCACAGCTGCAACCTTCTGTATCTATGAGATCCCATCTTGGGGCCTGTTCTGGAGCTCCGCCGGAGGGGGCATCCACCATGGAGGGCTTCTACATCAACACCATAGCCCCTTCGATGAAGTGTGAGTAGTTTACTACAGACCTGCGGGTCCATAGCTAGTAGCTAGATGGCTTCTTCTCTCTTTTTGGATCTCAATACAATGTTCTCCCCCTCTCTCGTGGAGATCTATTCGATGTAATCTTCTTTTTGCGGTGTGTTTGTTGAGACCGATGAATTGTGGGTTTATGATCTAGCTTATCTATGAATAATATTTGAATCTTCTCTGAATTCTTTGATGTATGATTGAGTTATCTTTGCAAGTCTCTTCGAATTATCCGTTTGGTTTGGCCAACTAGATTGGTAGTTCTTGCAATGGGAGAAGTGCTTAGCTTTGGGTTCAATCTTGCGGTGTCCTTTCCCAGTGACACAAGGGGCAGCAAGGCACGTATTGTATTGTTGCCATCAAGGATAACAAGATGGGGTTTTTATCATATTGCATGAATTTATCCCTCTACATCATGTCATCTTGCTTAAGGCGTTACTCTGTTTTTAACTTAATACTCTAGATGCATGCTGGATAGCGGTCGATGAGTGGAGTAATAGTAGTAGATGCAGAATCGTTTCGATCTACTTGTCTCGGACGTGATTCCTATATACATGATCATACCTAGATATACTCATAACTATGCTCAATTCTGTCAATTGCTCAACAGTAATTTGTTCACCCACCGTAGAAAATCTATGCTCTTGAGAGAAGCCACTAGTGAAACATATGGCCCTCGGGTCTATTCTTATCATAGCAATCTTCATTTACTTTATTACTTGCTTTGTTTTTACTTTGCCTTTTACTCTTCACTGTGCATCTATATACCAAAAATACCAAAAATATTATTTATCATCTCTATCAGATCTCACTCTCGTAAGTGACCGTGAAGGGATTGACAACCCCTAATCGCGTTGGATGCGAGGAGCTATCATTTTGTGTAGGTACGAGGGACTTGTGTGTGGTCTCCTACTAGACTGATACCTTGGTTCTCAAAAACTGAGGGAAATACTTCCGCCACTTTGCTACATCATCCTCTCCTCTTCGAGGAAATCCAACGCAGTGCTCAAGAGGTAGCAATCACAAGCACAAGATGATGATGGCCATATCATATCACTTATATTGATTGCATGTGATGCTTATCATTTATGCATCTTATTTTGCTTTGATTGACGGTAGCATTATTAGATGATCTCTCATGAAATTTCAAGGTAAAAGTGTTCTCCCTGAGTATGCACCGTTGCCAAAGTTCGTCGTGCCGAGACACCATGTGATGATCGGGTGTGATAAGCTATACATTCATCTGCAACGGGTGCAAGCCAGTTTTGCACACGTAGAATACTCGGGTTAAACTTGACGAGCCTAGCATATGCAGATATGGCCTCGGAACACTGGAGACCGAAAGGTTGAGCGTGAATCATATAGTAGGTATGATCAACATAGTGATGTTCACCATTGAAAACTACTCCATCTCATGTGATGATCGGACATGGTTTAGTTGATTTGGATCACGTGATCACTTAGATGATTGGAGGGATGTCTATCTAAGTGGGAGTTCTTAAGTAATATGATTAAATTGAACTTTACTTTATCATGAACTTAGTCCTGATAGTATTTTGCAAATAATGTTGTAGATCAATAGCTCACGTGATTGCTTCCTTGTGTTTTATATGTGTTCCTAGAGAAAACTAAGTTGAAAAATGATAGTAGAAATGATGCGGACTGGGTCCGTGATCTGAGGTTTATCCTCATTGCTGCACAGTCCTTGATGCACCTCTAGGTGACAGACCTATTGCAGGAGCAGATGTAGACGTTATGAACGTTTGGCTAGCTCAATATGATGACTACTTGATAGTTTAGTGCACCATGCTTAATGGCTTAGAATCGGGACTTCAAAGACATTTTGAACGTCAGGGACCATATGAGATGTTCCAGGAGTTGAAGTTAATATTTCAAGCAAATAGCCGAGTTGGGAGATATGAAGTCTCCAACAAGTTCTATAGCTAAAAGATGGAGGAGAATTGCTCAACTAGTGAGCATGTGCTCAGATTGTCTGGGTACTACAATCGCTTGGATCAAGTGGGAATTAATCTTTCAGATAAGATAGTGATTGACAGAGTTCTCTAGTCACCATCACCAAGTTACTAGAACTTTGTGATGAACTATAGTATGCAAGGGATGACGAAAATGATTCCTGAGCTCTTCGTGATGTTGAAATCGACGAAGGTAGAAATCAAGAAAGAGCATCAAGTGTTGATGATTGACAAGACCACTAGTTTCAAGAAAAGGGCAAAGGAAAGAAAGGGAACTTCAAGTAGAATGACAAGCAAGTTGTCACTCCCACAAAGAATCCCAAAGCTGGACCAAAGCCAGAAACTGAGTGCTTCCACTGCAAAGGAAATGGTCACTGGAAGTGGAAATTCCCTGAATATTTGGTGGGTAAGAAGGATGGCAGAGCGAACAAGGGTATATTTGATATATAGGTTCTTGATGTGTACCTTACTAGTGTTTATAGTAGCCCCTGGGTATTTGATACTTGTTCGGTTGCTAAAAATTAGTAACTCGAAACAGGAGTTACAGAATAAACAGAGGCTAGTTGAGGGTGAAGTGACGGTGTGTGTTGGAAGTGGTTCCAAGATTGATATGATCATCATCGCACACTCCCTATACGTTCAAGATTAGTGTTAAACCTAAATAAATGATATTTGGCGTTTGAATTGAGCATGAATATGATTTGATCATGTTTATTGCAATACGGTTATTCATTTAAAGTCAGAGAATAATTGTTGTTCTGTTTATATGAATAAAACCTTCGATGATCATACACCTAATGACAATAGTTTGTTGGATCTCGATCGTAGTGATACACATATTCATAATATTGATGCCAAAAGATGGAAAGTGTATAATAGTGCAATTTATTTTGTGGCACTGCCGTTTGGGTCATATCGGTGTAAAGCGCATGAAGAAATTCCATAAAGATGGATTTTTTGGAATCACTTGGTTATGAATCATTTGATGCTTGCGAACCGTGCCTTTTGGGAAAGATGACTAAAACTCCATTCTCCGGAACAATGGAACGAGCTACTGACTTGTTGGAAATAATACATACCAATGTATGCGGTCCAATGAGTGTTGATGCTCGTGGCGGGTATCGTTATTTTGTGACCTTCATAGATGATTTGAGCAGATATGAGTATATCTACTTAATGAAGCACAAGTCTGAAACATTTGAAAAGTTCAAAGAATTTCATAGTGAAGTGGAGAATCATCGTAACAGGAAAATAAAGTTTCTACAATTTGATCGTAGTGGAGAATATTTGGGTTACGAGTTTGACCTTCATTTAAAACAATGTGGAATAGTTTCACAGCTCACGCCACATGGAACACCATAGCGTAATGTTGTGTCCGAACGTCATAACCGCACTTTATTGGATATGGTGCGATCTATGATGTATCTTACCGAATTACCACTATCGTTTTGGGGTTATGCATTAGAGCCAGCTGCATTCACTTTAAATAGGGCACCATCAAAATTCATTTGAGATGACGCCTTATGAACTGTAGTTTGGCAAGAAACCAAAGTAGTCGTTTCTTAAAGTTTGGGGCTGCGATGCTTATGTGAAAAAGTTTCAACCTGATAAGCTTGAACCCAAATCGGAGAAGTGCGTCTTCATAGAATACCCAAAGGAAACTGTTGGGTACACCTTCTATCACAGATCCGAAGGCAAAATATTCGTCGCTAAGATGGATCCTTTCTAGAGAAGGAATTTCTCTCGAAAGAAGTGAGTGGGAGGAAAGTACAACTTGATAAGGTAATTGTACCTTCTCCCAAATTGTAAAGTAGTTCATCACAGAAACCAGCTCCAGTGATTCCTACACCAATTAGTGAGGAAGCTAATGATGCTGGTCATGAAACTTCAGATCAAGTTATTACCGAACCTCGTAGATTTTCCAGAGTACAATCCGCACCAGAGTGGTACAGTAATCCTATTCTGGAAGTCATGTTACTAGACCATGATGAACCTACGAACTATGAGGAAGCGATGATGAGCCCAAATTCCGCGAAATGGCCTGAGGCCATGAAATCTGAGATGGGATCCATGTATGAGAACAAAGTGTGGACTTTGGTTGACTTGCCCGATGATCGGCAAGCCATAGAAAATAAATGGATCTTCAAGAGGAAGACGGATGCTGATAGTAGTGTTACTATCTACAAAGCTAGACTTGTCGAAAAAGGTTTTTGACAAGATGAGATTTTCTCACTCGTAGCGATGCTTAAGTATGTCCGAATCATGTTAGCAATTGCCACATTTTATGAAATCTGGCAAATGGATGTCAAACCTACATTCCTTAATGAATTTCTTAAAGAAGAGTTGTATATGATGCAACCAGAAGGTTCTGTCGATCCTAAAGGTGCTAACAAAATGTGCAAGCTCCAGCAATCCATCTATGGACTGGTGCAAGCATCTCGGAGTTGGAATATATGCTTTGATGAGTTGATCAAATCATATAGTATAGCCTGTATTTATAAGAAAGTGAGTGGGAGCACTACAACCTTTTTGATAAGTATATGTGAATGACATATTGTTGATCGGAAATGATGTATAATTTTCTGGAAAGCATAAAGGAGTGTTTAAAAGGATTTTTTCAAAGAAAGACCTCGGTAAAGTTGCTTACACATTGAGCATCAAGATCTATAGAGATAGATCAATACACTTGATAAGATTTTTCAATGAGTACATACCTTGATAAGATTTTGAAGTAGTACAAAATGGAATAGTCAAAGAAGGAGTTCTTGCCTGTGTTGCAAGGTGTGAAGTTGAGTAAGACTCAAAGCCCGACCACGACAGAAGATAGAAATAGAATGAAAGTCATTCCCTATGCCTCAGCCATAGGTTCTATAAAGTATGCCATGCTATGTACCAGATCTTTTGTATACCCTACACCAAGTTTGACAAGGGAGTACAATAGTGATCTAGGAGTAGATCACTGGACAACGGTCAAGAATATCCTTAGTGAGGACTATGGAAATGTTTCTTGATTATGGAGGTGATAAAAGAGTTCGTCGTAAAGAGCTACATCGGTGCAAGCTTTTACACCGATCCATATGACTCTAAGTCTCAATCTGGATACATACTGAAATTGGGAGCAATTAGCTAGAGTAGCTCCGTGCAGAGCATTGTAGACATAGAATATTTGCAAAATACATACGGCTCTGAATGTGATAGATCCGTTGACTAAACTTCTATCACAAGCAAAACATGATCACACCTTAGTACTCTTTGGGTGTTAATCACATAGCGACGTGAACTAGATTATTGACTCTAGTAAACCCTTCGGGTGTTGATCACATGACGATGTGAACTATGGGTGTTAATCACATACAGATGTGAATATGGTGTTAAATCATAGTGATGTGAACTAGATTATTGACTCTAGTGCAAGTTGGAGACTGAAGGAAATATGCCCTCGAGGCAATAATAAAGTTGCTATTTATTTCCTTATTTCATGATAAATGTTTATTATTCATGCTAGAATTGTATTAACCGGAAACATAATACATGTGTGAATACATAGACAAACATAGTGTCACTAGTATGCCTCTACTTGACTAGCTCATTGATCAAAGATGGTTGAGTTTCCTAGCCATAGATATGAGTTGTCATTTGATCAATGGGATCACATCATTAGGAGAATGATGTGATTGACTTGACCCATTCTGTTAGCTTAGCACTTGATCATTTAGTATGTTGTTATTGCTTTCTTCATGACTTATACATGTTCCTATGACTATGAGATTATGCAACTCCCATTTGCTGGAGGAACACTTTGTGTGCTACCAAACATCACAACGTAACTAGGTGATTATAAAGGTGCTCTACTGGTGTCTCCGAAGGTACTTGTTGAGTTGGCGTATTTCAAGATTAGGATTTGTCACTCCGATTGTCGGAGAGGTATCTCTGGGCCCTCTCTGTAATGCACATCACTATAAGCCTTGCAAGCAATGTGACTAATGAGCTAGTTGCGGGATGATGCATTACATAACGAGTAAAGAGACTTGCCGGTAACAAGATTGAACTAGGTATTGAGATACCGACGATCGAATCCCGGGCATGTAACATACCGATGACAAAGGGAACAACGTATGATGTTATGCGGTTTGACCGATAAAGATCTTCGTAGAATATGTTGGAACCAATATGATCATCCAGGTTCCGCTATTGGTTATTGACCGGAGATGTGTCTTGGCCATGTCTACATAATTGTCGAACCTGTAGGGTCCGCACGCTTAAAGTTTGGTGATGATTTATATTATGAGTTATGTGTTTTGATGTACCGAAGGTAGTTAGGAGTCTCGGATGAGATCGGGGACATGATGAGGAGTCTCCAAATGGTCAAGACATAAAGATTGATATATTGGATGACTATATTCGGACACCGGATGAGTTCCGGGGGTCACCGGATAATTATCGGAGTGCCGGGGGGTTATCGGAACCCTAGGGGGGACTAATGGGCCTACATGGGCCATAGGGAAGAGGGGAGGAAGCCCACAAGGGGCAGCTGCGCCCCTCCCTACAGGGGGTCCGAATTGGACTAGGGAGGGGGGCGCGCCCCCCTTTCCTTCTCCTTTCCCTCTCCTTCCTCCCCCCTTCCTCCTCCTAGTTGGACTAAAGGGGGGAGTCCTACTCCTACAAGGAGGAAGACTCCTCCCCCTCCTTGGTGCGCCCCAAGGCTGGCCGGCCTCCCCCTTGCTCCTTTATATACGGGGGCAGGGGGCACCCCAAGACACACAAGTTGATCTGTTGATCTCTCCCAGCCATGTGCGGTGCCCCCCTCCACCATATTCCACCTCGGTCATATCGTAGCAGTCCTTAGGCAAAGCCCTGCGCCGATAGCAACATCATCACCGTCATCACGCCATCGTGCTGACGGAACTGTCCCGTGAAGACCTGCTGGATCGGAGCTCACGGGATGTCATCAAGCTGAATGTGTGCTGAACTCGGAGGAGCCATACGTTCGGTACATGGATCGGTCGATCGTGAAGACGTACGACTACATCAACCGCGTTGTCATAACGCTTCCGCTTACGGTCTAAGAGGGTATGTGGATGACACTCTCACCTCTCGTTTCAATGCATCACCATGATCTTACGTGTGCGTAGGATTTTTTTTAAAATTACTACGTTCCCCAACAGCTGCACGTCTGCGTCAACATCCCGGGCCTCTATAGAGCTGCTTGTCAGGAGCTCTTCTCGCCGCCCCGCGTTGGCTGGTGTCGGTGTACTAATGTAGGGGCACTCCTTTGTACCCCTTACTTCTGCGCGGGCAGTCAGAGCCACGGGCCGAAGCCACACTTAGCAGGGCGGAGACAGGAAATCAGAGCCACAAACACAGAAACAATCAGCGCAACACCCAAGAGCGAGACCACAGAGAGCAGATGGACGAAGCAGGTTCCCTCGGCAAGGGTCTCAGCAGCCCCGGCAAGCCCCTTTCCGGGGCGGCTTGCCCACACCAGCGGAGTGAGCCACCCTCGAACCCACGGTCTCCAACACCATCAACCATGTTGGGCCAGGGCTCGGGAGGCACCTCCATAGTGGCATGCAGATCTTTGTGAAGACAAATAATATTCAAGATCAGATGAGGATTGGAAGGCAATGATCCTCGACAAGATACTTGCCAAGGAAACCCACAAGATCCCCGGCAACATCCTTGCCGGGGACGACAGCGCGCCACGACAAGTCCCTTGCCAGGCCACCCGGCAAGGCCCTTGCCAAGGGCGTCAGCAGGGCCACTGCCAGGCCCGCACCAACTAAGTATCCACCACCGTTCACATGCAGCTGCTAGCCCAACCAGCTGGGCTGGCACCTGCGTGGCAACATACAGCTTCCAGGCCAACTGAGCACATGCATGCGTGGCGGCATGAAGATCTTTGTGATGGCTCCACCACTGCACCACCTCAGCTGCTTGCCTGCCTACATGGCGCCGCATGCATCGCTAGCCAGGGTGCGTGTCGAAGCAAGGAGGAGCAGCGACGGACGGGCCGGGCCTCGCTCCCGTCTCTGATAAAGCAAGAGGACACCTAAGCTATGCATTAAATGTGTCTTGTCCTGTAATACGAGCGATAAGCTCATAGCACTGTAGGCCTTTCCACCTCCCGTGTGCCACTGTGGCAACCCCTTTCGACTATAAAAGGAGGCCCTTGGCGTACTGGAGAGGGATTCAGCTCTTTTGAACCATGCAGCCACCATAGCTGGTTCAAGAGCTCAAGAACACTCAATACATCCACCAAAGCAGGACTAGGGTTTTACGCATCCTCGCGACCCGAACCTAGGTAAACGATCCTTGTGCTGATTGCTAATCCTGCTCTTCTCACAACCCCGCGCCCCGCAACCACACAAGGGATCCTCGTCATCCCATAGGTGTCGTTTCCCACCGACATCTTTGGCGCGCCAGGTAGGGGTTGTCCAGTTGTGAGAATCGGGTCTAGTAGTTGGCCTAGTAGTTCTTCATCGCCATGGCTCCTAAGAAGAAGATGACCACGGCGATCGGTTCATCTGGGACCGGACTGCCAGTACCGGTGCGGACCAGTAGCAGGCCAGTCGCGGAGTGAACCCGTGGCGCAGCCCGCGATCATCCACATCACCCTGGCAGTCCAGGCCTTGTGAGCGGCGTCGTTCGTACGCCAGGCGATGAGCCACGTGTCGTGAGCTCCAGAGACGGAGTCAGCCCCCCCCCCCCCGCAGGCGGCACAGGGCCCTCCGGGGGCGTCGTCGTGCCGCCAGGCGGCGGCGCGGCAACCTCCAAGACACCAACACCGGCGCCCACGGCGCGATCTTCTCAGGATGTGCAGGATGAGCAGCGCCACCCTGCTGGTGACCCTGGGCGCCGCCCTGGGAAGAGCCCCATGCGCCCTTCACATGATGAGGAGGGCCAGCATGCGCGCCGAGGTGCTGGCAGAGGTGGCGGACGGCTGCGGGGCCGTGATGGGGCTCCTTCTAACGCGGTTAGAAGTCGAAGCGCATCGCGGTCCACACAGCTTTCGCCGCCGCCCACGCCAGCAGAAGCCCTAGCACACGCGCAGCTGCTCCTCGACTTTCCTCCCGCTGCCGAGAAGCTTGACGAATGGAGGGCCACCATCAGGAGCCTCGTCGGCATCGCTAACAACATGAATTGCGGCCGGCGGGACCCGTAGGCCGTCGCTCCATCGAGCCACCGCATGCCAGTGGAGGTCGGGCCGGAGGCGATGCGGCCACGGTGCTCTCCCCTCCTCCATACCGGCCATCGCGGGTGTCGGTCCGTCGCGACGATGCTCGTGATGATATCTCCATAGCATCGTCCGACCCGCGAACCCACCGCGACCAACGTCACATTCTTCAGGAGCGAGCTCATGAAGACGCTCGAACCACCATCGAGCGCCAGCATGACACGCTAGTCGGACAGGCGGGCAGGGCCTGCTACGGACCACCCAGCACTGGGAGGCTATGGCGGCCTACCCTACGAGTTGGGTTGTCCGGCCTTCACTCGTGAGCTGCGGCAGTTCCAGTGGCCCTCCCACCGCATGTTCAAGCCCAACGTTGGCGAGAAGTAAACCGGCAAGACTCATCCGTCGGAGTTCCTCAGCATCTACACCATCGCGATGCAAGCTTCTAGGGCCCGCGACGATAAGGTGCTTGCCAATTACTTCCCGTTGGCACTCAAGCACAATGTTATGTCATGGTTTGTTGGCGCCTTTACTGGAGGCCACCAAGCTCATGGCCAGGCGAGCGACTTGCACATCATCCCCCAGAAAGAAGGACATAACTTGCGTAAGTACATCCAAAGGTTCAGCCGAGTGCAGTACAACATTCCCGACGTTCATCCTGCGGCCGTGATCAGTGCATTCCATCAGAATGTGCGCCACCGCAAGATGCGTGAGGAGCTAGCGATGAACAAGGTCAAGGATGTGGTCAAGCTTTATGTTCTAGACGATCGGTGTGCTCGCGCTGAAGAGGGAAGGAAGTATTCCGGCGAAGACACCGGCGCGAAAACTGACTCCACGGATGATACCACCACCCCGGCGAAGAAGGGCCGGCACCGTAACAGGAAGCACAAGGGCAAGACCGTGCTTGCCGTCGAGGGGTCCAACGATACTGGCACCACCAAGAAACCCAAGGCAAGTGACCCCGGCAAGGAGGTTGCCGGGTGTGTCGCTTGCCGGGCCTTGGCGGCTGCCGATAAGCCAGGGGGTTCCGACAAGTAGTATTGCAAGATCCACCGCACCAAGGGCCATGGCCTCCAGAACTGCCGGCAAGTGAAGCTGCTCGCTGAGAAGCAGAAAGCAGAGTATGAGCAGTGGGACAAGGAGAAGGGCCAAGAGGGTGCCGAGGGATCCGGCAAGAAGCGTGGCGGCCAAGGAGGCCGCCGCGGCAAAGATAATCAGCAGGAGAGGCCCGTCCGGGGCCGTGACAAGAAGCAGGAAGACGATGATCACGGCGAGGATAATGAGTCCGGAGACCATGAGTTCCAGAAGGCCACGGAATCCATGTGCGTCGATGGTGGCGCCTCGCTGCATACATCCCACCGCCAGCTCAAGCAGTGGGCGCGTGAGATCACAGCGGTGGAGCCATCGTTCAACGCACAGAAGCCGCTGAAGTGGTCCAGCACGCCTATGATCTTCGACACCGAGGACCATCCTGACCGCACTACTGCGGTCGGGTGATTGTCGTTGTTGGTTTCATCAACAATCCGCAACCTCAAGGTGACGAAGATGCTGGTTGACGGTGGGGCCGGTCTGAACTTGATCTCACCTATTGTGATCAAGAGGCTGTAGATCCCTGATGGAGACCTTGAGGAGACGGGCACGTTCCAAGGGGTCAACCCGAGGAGGATCCAGTCGAAGGGAAAGGTCACACTTCCCGTGACGTTCAGAGGCGAGCTGAACTATAGGACGGAGAGGATTGTCTTTGATGTAGCCGAGATCCCCTTGCCCTACAACGGGATCCTCAGCCGCCCGGCACTGGCCAAGTTCATGGCGGCTTCACATTACGCCTACAACACGCTGAAGAAGCCCGGGCTGATGAACATCATCACCGTCCCCTCCGACAAGAAAGATGCGTTGATTTGCACCGACCAACTCTACCGGGAAGCATTCGCAGCAGCTACCGCCAAAGAACCTGCTCCTGCCGACGGAGTCCCGGGAGGGAAAAAGACCGGCGAGACCCCTCGCACCCACTCTGGCAAGCACACCTCTTCGGGGTGTTGCGCTCCCATTGAGGACGTGCCAGAGAGCTCCACCGGCAAGAGCAAGAAGTCAAGAGCTGCACCACCAGAGACCAAGAAGGTGCCCGTCAAGGAGGACGTCACGGGGGGAGCTTTTACCATAAGCTCCACGCTCGACAGCAAATAGGAAAGCAAGCTCGTCACTTTCCTGCGGGCGAATGTCGATGTGTTTGCATGGCAAGCCTCGGACATCCCCGACGTTACCAGGGAAGTGATTGAGCACCATCTTGCTGTCTGTCCTCATGCATGGCCCGTCAAGCAGAAGGTCAGGAAGCAAGCTCTGGAGAGGCAGGAGTTCGTCACGGAGGGGATCAGAAAACTAGAGGCGGCAGGCTTGGTAAGGGTGGTGCTCCATCCGACGTGGTTGGCCAACCCGGTAGTGGTGCGCAAGGCAAACGGGAAGTGGAGACTGTGTATTGATTACACAGACATCAATAAGGCTTGTCCAAAGGATCCCTTCCTATTACCGCGCATCAACGAAATTGTTGACTCCACGGCTGGGTGTGACCTATTATCATTCCTCGACGCCTACTCAGGGTACCACCAGATCTTCATGACAAAAGAAGACGAGGAGAAGACAACGTTCATCACCCCATGCGGTACGTATTGCTTTTTACGGATGCCTTTAGGGTTGAAGAGTGCTGTCTCAACCTTTGCAAGAGCAGTCCAAATTGGTTTTGAGCCCCAGCTACATAGAAATATGGAAGCTTATATGGATGACATAGTGGTTAAAACCAAGGACAAAGCAACACTTGTACAAGATCTGGAGGAAACATTTGCGAACCTGCGCAAGATCAACCTCAAGTTGAACCCTGAGAAGTGTGTCTTCGGTGTCCCGTCTGGCAAGCTTGTCGGGTTCTTTATGTTGCAGCGCGGGATTGAGGCAAACCAAGATAAGATCAAGGCTTTCGAGCAGATTGAGGCACCTAAATGGATCAAAGACGTGCGTTGGCTCACTGGCTGCATTGCCGCCATGAGCAGATTCATCTCCAAGTCCGTGGAGCGTGCCCTTCCTTTTTTCAAGATCTTGAAGAGCCCAATGGAGTGGACCTTGGAGGCCGAGCAGCCCTGTTGGATTTGAAGAAGTACCTCTCCTCTACCCCAGTGCTGGTTGCACCCAAACCACAAGAACCGTTGCTGCTGTACCTAGCGGCAATGAATCAGGTGGTTAGCGCCGCACTAGTGGCGTAGAGACAGGTCGATGAAGAGGAAGTGGTAGCGGCAGAGTCGATGGATGGCGAGCCGGAACCCTCCCCGGTAGGGCTCGGTCCCGGCAAGACTGAGTCCCCGGCAAAGGCTGACGCTAGTGCAACAGGGCCCACGCGACTAAGTGAAGTAGCGTAGAAGAAGAAAATGGTGCACCACCTAGTTTACTTCGTCAGCTCTATGACGCCCCCGATTCAATCGTACACTAATCATGCACACAAACGTGTACGATCAAGATCAGGGACTCACGGGAAGATATCACAACACAACTCTAAAAACATAAATAAGTCATACAAGCATCATATTACAAGCCAGGGGCCTCGAGGGCTCGAATGCAAGTGCTCGATCATAGACGAGTCAACGGAAGCAACAGTATCTGAGTACATACATAAGTTAAACAAGTTTGCCTTAAGAAGGCTAGCACAAACTGGGATACGGATCGAAAGAGGCGCAGGCCTCCTGCCTGGGATCCTCCTAAACTACTCCTGGTCGTCGTCAGCAGCCTGCACGTAATAGTAGGCACCTCCAGTGTAGTAGTCGTCGATGACGGTGGTGTCTGGCTCCTGGGCTCCAACGTCTGGTTGAGGCATCCGATAAGAAGAGGAAAACGGGGGAAAAGAGGGAGCAAAGCAACCATGAGTACTCATCCAAAGTACTCGCAAGCAAGGAGCTACACTACATATGCATGGGTATATGTGTAAGGAGGCCATATTAGTGGACTGAACTGCAGAATGCCAGAATAAGAGGGGGATAGCTAGTATCGAAGACTACGCTTCTGACAGCCTCAGTCCTGTAGCATGTAGAAGAGAGTAGATTGAAGTCCTCCAAGTAGCAACGCATAGCATAATCCTCCCCGGCGATCCTCCCCTCGTCGCCCTGTGGAAAAGCGATCATCGGGTTGTTTGTGGAACTTGTCTGGGTGTGTTTTATTAAGTATCCGATTCTAGTTATCATAAGGTCAAGGTACAACTCTGGGTCGTCCTTTTACCGAGGGACACGGCTATTCGAATAGATAAACTTCCCTGCAAGGGTGCACCACATTTCCCAACACGCTCGATCCCATTTGGACGGACACACTTTCCTGGGTCATGCCCGGCCTCGGAATATCAACATGTCGCAGCCCCACCTAGGCACAACAGAGAGGTCAGCACGCCGGTCTAAATCCTATGCACGCAGGGGTCTGGGCCCATCGCCCATTGCACACCTGCATGTTGCGAGGGCGGGCGAAAGCAGACCTAGCCTCCCTAATACAAGAGCAGGCGTTCCAGTCCAATCCGGCGCGCGCCGCTCCGTCGCTAACGTCAACAAGGCTTCGGCTGATACCACGACATCGAGTGCCCATAACTGTTCCCGCATAGTTGGTTAGTGCGTATATGCCAGTGGCCAGACTCAGATCAAATACCAAGATCTCGTTAAGCCTATTAATTTAAGTATCCGCAAATGCCGACCCGGGCCAGGCCCACCTCTCGCCTAGGTGGTCTCAACTTTCCCTGTCGCTCTGCCGTAAAGTAACAGTCGGGGGCCATCGGGAACCCAGGCCCACCTCTACAGGGATGGAGCCACCTGTCCTTCCAGCCCCCACATCGGAATCACTTGCGGGTACTCAACGAGTTGCCCCGACTTTAGTCACCATCTGTATAGTATATGTATATATAGCATATACCCGTGATCACCTCCCGAGTGATCACGGCCCGATAGTATAGCAAGGCAGAATGACAAGAATGTAGGGCCACTAATGGTAAACTAGCATCCTATACTAAGCATTTAGGATTGCAGGTAAGGTATCAACAAATGTAGCAACAATGACAGGCTATGCAACAGAATAGGATTAAACGAAACAATAACATGCTACACTACTATAATGCAAGCAGTAGAGGGTAGAATAGGCGATATCTGGTGATCAAAGGGGGGGGGGGCTTGCCAGGTTTCTCTGGCAAGAAGGAGGGGTCGTCAATTTCGTACTCGAACTGGGCAGCAGCAGTGTCGGTCTCGTAGTCTACCGCAGAGAAGAGGGGGAAGATACAGTAAATATAATGCAATCATAAGCATGACGATGCATGACATGACAATGAGCGGTGTTAGGTGTGCCCTAACATGGTATGAGGTAATAACGGTGAAAGGGGGAAACATCCGGGAAAGTATCCCCGGTGTTTCGCGTTTTCGGGCAGAGGAGCCGGAGGGGGAAAGTTGTGAGTTCAGTATGTTAGGGATGTGTGGCGGACGAATGGGCTTCGTATCCGGATTCGTCTCGTCATTCTGAGCAACTTTCATGTACAAAGTTTTTTCCATCCGAGCTATGATTTATTTTATATTAATTTTTAAAAGATTTAATCATTTTTAGAATTTATTTAATTATTATAGATCAACATTATCCAGAATAGTGTTTGCTGACATCATCATGACATCAGCCTGACGTCAGCAGTCAACAGAGTGTTGACTTAGTCAAACTGACGTGTGGGTCCCGCATGTCATACTCTGTTAACTAATTAACCAAATTAACTAGTTTAGTTAACAGATTAGCTAGGTTAGTTAATTAATTACCTTAACTAAACAGGATTAATCAAGTTAATTAATGTAGTTAATTAATTAATTATATTTATATTCATTATCATTAATTTTATCTCTTTTTTAAAAATCATTCTGGGGTGGGGCCCCACTGTCATAGGACCTATGGGCCTTAAGGGCACGCGTTAACGGTCGCTGGGGCATGCGGGTGCGGGTGCCCGAACTAGACGCGGCCAGTCGAGGCCACGGTGAGGGGGGAAACGCCGGCGCGGCGCCGGCGTGGCAGCAGCGACGCCACGGCGGGTCAAAAGGGAGGAGCTAGGTGGGCGCCAAAGCACCGGAGGTGGCCGCGGGCGTGAGGTGCGACATAGCCTAGCGCAGAGCGCGCCGGGGCGGACGACGGCGCGGACCACAGGCGAGGCTAGCGCACGGGTGCACGCATGCTCACCGCGAGCACGAGCACCGAGCAGCGCGTGCACGACCACAGGACGGCGTGAGGAGCAGAGAGGAAGGGAGGCCGGGGGCCTCACCGCGGATCCGTAGGGTCAAGGGCAGCATGGCTCGGGGAGGAGTCGAGGAAGCAAGATCCAGCGACGGTGAGGTAGCTCCGGGCGGCGTCGCGCGATGGCGGTGTGGCGCCGGTGATGTGGTGGTGGTTGGTGATGGCGTCAGGGCTACGGTGGTCGGGGCACGGGGATCGGGCGCAGGGAGCTCCTCTCCTTGGGGTGATGTGTGTGTGTGTGTGTGTGTGTGTGTGTGTGTGTGTGTGTGCGTGCGTGCCACGAGGTAGAGGGGATCGAGGGGAGAGATGGGGTTCGAGGGAGTGGGGAGTGGGGAGGGACCGCTAGGGTTTCGGGACAGGGGGTTAAGGCGGGTGGGGGTTAAGCGGATGGGCCAGGTGGGTTGGTCAGATGGGCCAGGTGGGCTGGCCAGCCGGTAGTTGGGCTGGTTGGCCCTGGGGGGCTTTTCCTTTTTTGTTAGTTTTCTGCTTGTGGTTTTTTTATTTTATTTTTCTTTCTGTTTTGGCTAATTGTTTGGGCACCAATGAGTTTTGTAAAATATGAGAGTTGGCCCACAAATCATAGCACAAGATATCCTACCACCAAAAACTAGTTTGGGGTAAATATTATTTCATATTTATTTTGTATTAATGAAAAGGTTATTAAATGATGTTTTCAATCACTGTTTGAGGTTGTTTAAGTCACTTATCAAATTTCAATAGTGTTGTTTACAATTTTATCATAGCATCTGATTTATCTACTATTTATTGAACATTTTAGTTTTAATATTCAGAAACTTTTATTGTTTGCTTAATTTTGAATTTTGAATTGTAATCGGTTTCGAACTAACGCGAGATTAGCAACAATAACCGAGGTGACACAGCATCATTAACGTGGGATTACTGTAGCTTAATTATCCGGGCATCATAATTCTCCTCCACTACAAGAAATCTCGTCCTGAGATTTAAGACGTGGAGCAAGGGGAAAAGATCTGGTTACGAAATTCTAACGTGTCTTCTCGGTATTGGTTACTCTGCTCGAAGAGGTCGATCCTCTGCGTTGATGTCTTCATTTCTCTGCTTCAGGTCGTATGATGAAGTCGGCATCCTTTCTTCGGGAATTCCCATCGTACTTACGAAAAAGCTCAGGGGGAAGACTCGGGAAGGACGGAGTTCAAAACACATTAGGTACCTGGGGGCTATCTTAGTGAACGAGGCATAGATGCATCTCTCGAGTTGAAATTCAAGAAATTCATCGAGAGCAAGGGATGAAGGTGCAAAAAAGAAGTTTCAAGCGGATAGGCGACCATTCGTTGCCTGAAACAGAGTGTGGAAGGGGTTCAGAGCAATGAGAATAAGTATTGTGTCTGATACCAGAATTGTTGATCTCTTAGAAGGTGACTCGTGAATTACATACGAAATCAAGCGCGAGTTATAACTTTGGCAACCAGGGGTACAGGAGAGTCAGGTTTCGATCCTGTGGAACTCGGGGTTATGGGCCCACCATGCGGGTTACATGTAGGGAGGGCGATGTCATCTTGCATGATCATGATAGCAAGGCATGTCGGAGAATAGACTGTCATTTATGTCGGCAACAACATCGATAACAAGGGCGAGGGACGAAGAGAACCATTTTCCTGCTCGTTGAACGAGGCGGACCAATAGGCAAGGTTCTCGTCCATCCGTGGTTATCGGAATGTCATCAACAATAGTAACAGGGTCTTACTAACAAGGTTGTACATGAGGGTGTTTACATAAGCAACGAATCATTACTGCTTAGATCATATAACCCACGAGAAAGGTTAAACAAGACAAAGGAAAGAAAAATGTGATCATCAGGTTAAACAGAACAATGGAAATGAAAATGTGTTTAAACACATATTTCAAGGGTATATCCTTCCCAAGGACAAGCAGAGCATGATATCCATGACAGGATATAATGTAGAAAACTCTTTAGGTAAGGGGAGAGAAATTTCATGACATTACCCATACAACGGTGTTTGGATAATTGAGCAGGAAACATTTAGCATTAGGCTTCAAATGTTCCTGTTGAAAATCGGAGTACCATAGACATGCTTCGAGATAGCATTGACATGGTCTTCAAGCAAAGGTTGGACTTGGGATATACAAAGGATCCATCAGGATTACTTATTAAACAAGGTATTCAATTTCCTCATTTAAAAAATGTTTAACCTAGTTAAAAAGGAAACTATAACACTAGGTCCTCCAGTCAGGTGCGCTAGGCATGACATCACCTTACCGAGTCGTATAAAGACCAATGTTATAACTCTTGAAAAATTCTTCCAACCATCATATCTGACCGAGATTCAGATCTGATTGGCATCAGGATACCTCGGACTCGGGATGCCTAAGAAGAAAAGGTGCAACACAATTGACGAGATGACATTATAAGATTCTCGGGCAATGAACTATGGAAGCGAATTCCAAAACAAGATTTCATCGGTAAACCAAGGAGAGGATGAGGAGGTGGCTGATGAACTCAGCGACAATTCATCAAGATTTCCAAAGGATGGATTTCTAGAATTAAATATTGAATGAAAATGCACCTGGAAAATATGCACCAAGTAGGACGTTCAAAGTTAGAATGGTGATTCGATAACGAAACTATCGGCCATTCACTTCAAAACAATAGGGTTGCTAGAGATATCAAATTCCTACAATAGAGTTCACTCAACACGGGGGCCAAGAAAAGAATGGTGATGGCGAGAAGCATCACTGTAACAAGAATTTCTTAAGAGGTGGTGAAATCCTCACAACATTTTTGACATAAAAGATGGTAATACTCCAATGTAAAGAAGAACAATACTGGGTAGCAACGAACTCAAGGTATAACACAAAACACAAACAAGTTTGTGTTGGAGGGAAGGCAAGAAAGTGACCGATGATAACATGACTCATCGAGGGCAAGGATGGTATTTCTCTTCATGAATCCGATTGATATCCTGGAAGAGCTCATAAGGTTGATGATGGTCACGACACATTTGTCGAGAGATTTCATGAAGATGTAATCAATCAGCGACGACATCGAGTCAAAGGAATGATGAAGCGGAAGGTTATTGGAACCATGGGTACGACACCAACTCAAAATCAAGTCTGTTCAAGGAGAAACGATATGATGAGGAAGATCACATAAGATTAGCTTACCATCAAAATCTGTGCTCCAGAAAGAGGGGCCAGGTAGCAGAGTTAAAAAATTTGCATGATAATGATATGGCCGATCAGGCCAGCAATGACTTGAAGGATTAATAAACTCATAAGCAATGAAGAATACTTAGAGTTATTGAATTAAAGTGCGGAATTTATTCACTTATCAGTGTTCTCGGTTGACTACAACCCAGAACCCAGGAAAATTGGAATCGGTGAGAAATAATAGTTGATGAAGAACCCATAAGAATTTATGTAGTTCCATGATATTGTTGTGGTACCAGAGGGTATACTCAAGGGTAGAGCGGGATATAGGTTGGACAAGTGAAATCATTTGTAGAAGGCAAGCACTTAAACTTGTCCAAGAAATGGGATCAAAGAAGAACAATATGGTCAAAACCACGGTCGCAAAAGACCAAGCATAGATAAGGGAAGAAGTTATATCAAGGGGATTATTATTACTACGAGAAGCTTCCATGATAAGTTCCACCTCGGGTCCATGGGCATGAACACAAAGTTCAAGGTCGACTCCCACTTCTCCAAAGCATAACCTTATAGTCACTTCTCGTTTCGACAATGGCATTAGTGTTGAAAGTTTTACCTGGTGAAATACCAAATGAGTATGACCTGTGAAAACTTCCGAGTTCACACATATTAAGGAAGGCATAGGTTCAACCCATCAGGGCATCTTAGGAACATATACCACAAACTTCGGGGAAAATAATGCAAGCTCGAAAGTAGAGCATTGTTCAAAAGCAGATGATACAATTTACCAAAAGCATTATATACCCATGGAAAGGCTCTCAAGGTTATTCAATATGAAGGACACTGTCAGATAAAATCCAACAAAGGAACCGATGGTCCACAAGGGGTCTGATGTGAGCATCGGTACTCAACCAGAGGAAGAAGAATGCACGGGCATCATATTATAGAACATCTGAATAATTCGATGCTTAGATAACAAAGGAATTACGGTTTCCAAAACAAAGGATCGGAAGTAGTCGCTCTGATCAAGGATGTATAAGTTGGATAGACCAGAGGCACAATTGATGACAAATAGTTTAATCGAGAACTAGCTCATGTTCAAAAATGATGTCTGAGCCGGAAAGATAATTTAGAAGGGTTGATAGATGATTGTGTGCATTCGCACACATGTTGAATCAATAGGATCAAAATGACGGTGTCAAAAGATACTAGTGAATATTGCCAGATATATGGGAAGCATCCATAATGCTAGTAGACAAGTATTTGCAAAGTAATAAAGCTGCTAAGGATTTTCGGAGGATTGAATAGTATTTCAAAGACATTTGTGAAACACCTGACAACTGGGGATGAGCGGATACTCAGAAAGTGCGAGAAATTATTCTTAGGGGTATTCAGGTGGCAAAGAACTGCAAGGCAGTAGGCACAAAATATTCTCGGGGTATCTTGTAATAACAAGATCAACTGGGAATAAAAGTAAGCATGACAGGTGTAAGTATTCATCCATAGGGATATTTCGGTGGAAGGGAATTGCAGAAGCAACGGGCACAAGGTCTCGAGAGAAAATCGGAGAGTATCTTCGAAATCTTTTGGTGCAGCCAGCGATCATCTGGACTGAAAGGGGCTCTCCGGGAGAAAGTATTTTCGAGAACCTAAAGTTAGATTTTAGTAAAAATTGTTTAACCCGATAGAAGAGAGTTCAGAATCCCGGAGTAAAGATCGAGGAGTAAAAGATCCTAATACCACCCAATGGCGACGTGGGCCCATGGGCCGCACAACCATGTTAGTAAAAGTTTTGCAATGTCTAGACTCGACTTCGACCAAGGAGTGTGGAAGGGGGATTCCTATAGGCAGTCGGCTCTGGTACCAACTTGTGACGCCCCCGATTCAATCGTACACTAATCATGCACGCAAATGTGTACGATCAAGACTAGGGACTCACGAGAAGATATCACAACACAACTCTAAAAACATAAATAAGTCATACAAGCATCATATTATAAGCCAGGGCCTCGAGGGCTCGAATACAAGTGCTCGAGTCAGCGGAAGCAACAATATCTGAGTACAGACATAAGTTAAACAAGTTTGCCATAAGAAGGCTAGCACAAAGTGGGATACAGATCGAAAGAGGCGCATGCCTCCTACCTGGGATCCTCCTAAACTACTCCTGGTCATCGTCAGCAGCCTGCACGTAGTAGTAGGCACCTCCAGTGTAGTAATCATCGTTGACGGTGGCGTCTGGCTCCTCGGCTCCAACGTCTGGTTGCGGCATCCGAGAAGAAGAGGAAAATGGGGGAAAAGAGGGAGCAAAGCAACCGTGAGTACTCATCCAGAGTACTCGCAAGCAATGACCTACACTACATATGCATGGGTATATGTGTAAGGAGGCCATATCAGTGGACTAAACTGCAGAATGCCAGAATAAGAGGGGGATATCTAGTCCCATCAAAGACTATGCTTCTGGCAGCCTCCGTCTTGCAGCATGTAGAAGAGAGTAGATTGAAGTCCTCCAAGTAGCAACGCATAGCATAATCCTACCCGGCGATCGTCCCCTCGTCGCCCTGTGGAAAAGCGATCACCGGGTTATCTGTGGAACTTGTCTGGGTGTGTTTTATTAAGTATCCGATTCTAGTTGTCACAAGGTCAAGGTACAACTCTGGGTCGTCCTTTTACCGAGGGACACGGCTATTCGAATAGATAAACTTCCCTGCAGGGGTGCACCACATTTCCCAACACGCTTGATCCCATTTGGCCGGACACACTTTCCTAGGTCATGCCCGGCCTCGGAAGATCAACACGTCGCAGCCCCACCTAGGCACAACAGAGAGGTTAGCACGCCGGTCTAAATCCTATGCATGCAGGGGTCTGGGCCCATCGCCCATTGCACACTTGCACATTGTGAGGGCGGCCGAAAGCAGACCTAGCCTCCCTAATACAAGAGCAGGCGTTCCAGTCCAATCCGGCGCGCGTCGCTCTGTCACTGACGTCAAGAAGGCTTCGGCTGATACCACGACGTCGAGTGCCCATAACTGTTCCCGCATAGTTGGTTAGTGCATATATGCCAGTGGCCAGACTCAAATCAAATACCAAGATCTCGTTAAGCGTGTTAATTGAAGTATCCGCGAACGCCGACCAGGGCTAGGCCCACCTCTCGCCTAGGTGGTCTCAACCTGTCCTATTGCTCCGCCACAAAGTAACAATCGGGGGCCGTCGGGAACCCAAGCCCACCTCTACCGGGATGGAGCCACCTGTCCTTCCAGCCCCCACATCGGAATCACTTACGGGTACTTAACAAGCTGACCCGACTTTAGTCACCATCTATATAGTATATGTATATATAGCATATACCCGTGATCACCTCCCGAGTGATCACGACCCGATAGTATAGCATGGTAGACTGACAAGAATGTAGGGCCAATAATGGTAAACTAGCACCCTATACTAAGCATTTAGGATTGCAGGCAAGGTATCAACAGATGTAGCAACAATGACAGGCTATGCAACAAAATAGGATTAAACGAAACAGTAACATGCTACACTACTCTAATGCAAGCAGTAGAGGATAGAATAGACGATATCTGGTGATCAAAGGGGGGGGGCTTGCATGGTTGCTCTGGCAAGAAGGAGGGGTCGTCAACTCCGTAGTCGACCTGGGTAGCAGCAGTGTCAGTCTCGTAGTCTACCAGAGAGAAGAGGGGGAAGATACAGTAAATATAATGCAATCATAAGCATAACGATGCATGACATGACAATGAGCGGTGTTAGGTGTGCCCTAACGCGGTATGAGGTGATAACGGTGAAAGGGGGAAACATCCGGGAAAGTATCCCCGGTGTTTCGCGTTTTCGGGCAAAGGAGCCGGAGGGGGAAAGTCGCGAGTTCGGTATGTTAGGGATGTGTGGCGGATGAACGAGATGCGTGTCTGGATTCGTCTCGTCGTTCTGAGCAACTTTCATGTACAAAGTTTATCCATCCGAGCTACGATTTATTTTATATTGATTTTTAAAAGATTTAATCATTTTTAGAATTTATTTAATTATTTGATGACATCATCATGACATCAGCCTGACGTCAGCAGTCAACAGAGTGTTGACTTAGTCAAACTGACGTGTGGGTCCCACATGTCATACTCTGTTAACTAATTAACCAAATAAATTAGTTTAGTTAATAAATTAGCTAGGTTAGTTAATTAATTATGTTAATTAAACAGGATTAATCAAGTTAAATATTTTAGATAATTAATTAATTAAATTTATATTCATTATTATTAATTTTATCTCTTTTTTGAAAATCATTCTGGGGGTGGGGTCCCACTGTCATAGGCCCTATGGGCCTTAACGGGCACGGGCACGCGTTAACGGGCGCCGGGGCGTGCGGGTGCGGGTGCCCGAACTGGACGCGGCCAGTCGAGACCACGGCCAGGGGGAAAACGCCGGCACGGCGCCGGCGTGGCAGCGGCTACACCACAGCAGGGCAAAAGGGAGGAGCAAGGTGGGCGCCGAAGCGCCGGAGGTGGCTGCGGGCGTGAGGCGCGGCGCAGCCTAGCGCGGAGCGCGCCGGGGCGGACGACGGCGCGGACCACAGGCGAGGCTAGCACGCGGGTGCGCGTGTGCTCACCGCGAGCACGAGCACCGGGCGGCGCGTGCACGTCCGCAGGACGGCGCGAGGGACAGAGAGGAAGGGAGGCCGGGGGCCTCACCGCGGATCCGTAGGGTCAAGGGTAGCATGGCCCGGGGAGGAGTCGGGGAAGCGAGTTCCGGCGACGGCGAGGTAGCTCCGGGCGGCGTCGGGCGATGGCGGTGTGGCGCCGGTGATGTGGTGGTGGTTGGCGACGACGTCGGGGCGACTGGGGCGTGTGGGGGGCGGGTTACGGTGGTCGGGGCACGGGGATCAGGCGCAAGGAGCTCCTCTCCCTGGCGCGATTTGTGCGTGCGTGTGCGCGCCGCGAGGAGGAGGGGATCGAGGGGAGAGATGGGGTTCGAGGGAGTGGGGAGTGGGGAGGGACCGCTAGGGTTTCGGGATAGAGGGGGTTAAGGGGAGTGGGGTGAGGCCGGATGGGCGAGGTGGGCAGGCCGGATGGGCCAGGTGGGCTGGCCGGCCGGTAGTTGGGCCGGTTGGCCCCGGGGGCTTTTCCTTTTTTGTTAGTTTTCTGTTTGTGCTTTTTTTATTTTATTTGTTCTTTCTGTTTTGGCTAATTGTTTGGGCACCAATGAGTTTTGTAAAATATGAGAGTTGGCCCACAAATCACAGCACAAGATATCCTACCACCAAAAACTAGTTTGGGGTAAATATCATTTCATGTTTATTTTGTATTAATAAAAAGGTTATTAAATGATGTTTTCAGCCACTGTTTGAGGTTGTTTAAGTCACTTATCAAATTTCAATAGTGTTGTTTACAATTTTATCATAGCATCTGATTTATCTACTATTTATTGAACATTTAAGTTTTAATATTCAGAAACTTTTATTGTTTGCTTGATTTTAAATTTTGAATTGTAATCGGTTTCGAACTAATGCGAGATTAGCAACAATAACCGAGGTGACACGGCATCGTTAACGTGGGATTACTGTAGCTTAATTATCCGGGCGTCACAAGCTCCCTCTTGCAGGGGGCTAGGTCGAGGTACTCAGGTGTGCAAAAATTGCTCTTCGGCCTCCTTATGGCCTCGAGGAAGCTGCGTCATTACTTCAAAGCGCACGAGATCACCATGGTCACCCGCCTCCCGTTGCAACGGATACTGCATAACCCACATGCAACGGGGAGGATCGTGGAATGGGCCCTGGAGCTGTCGAGTTTTGGTTTAAAGTTCGAAAGCACCTCGATGATTCAGAGCAGAGTCTTGGCGGAGTTTGTTGCCGTATGGACCTCGACGCCCGACGAAGAGGTACAGGAGACCACTCTCCCCGGCAAGGAAACAAGCCGCAACTGGATCATGTACTTTGATGGGGCTTTTTCACTGCAAGGCGCCGGTGCTGGTGTGCTGCTTGTCACACCCACCGGAGAGCACCTCAAGTATGTTGTCCAAACACACTTTCCCCGAGAGATGTCAACTAACAATACCGTCGGGTACGAGGGATTGCTTGCCAGTCTTGGGATCGCAGCGGACCTTGGAGTCAAAAAGCTCATCGTGAGGGGTGATTCGCAGCTCATCGTCAGGCAGATCAACAAAGATTACCAAAGCCCATTAATGGAAGCTTACGTGGATGAAGTGAGGAAACTAGAGGAGCGCTTTGACAGTATACGAGCAGAGCATGTCCCTCGGACGGAAAACAACATCGCCGACTACTTGTGAAAGCGCGCTGCCCTCAAGCTACCTGTGGAACCAGGTACTTTTGTGCTTCGGTTAACTCAACCATCCGTCGAACCATCAATCGGGCAGAACAAACAGAGGAAGCTAGGCCCCGGCAAGTACTTCGAGCTCCTTGGAGTTGCTGGCAAAGATGTTGCTGTGGATGCCGATCCTGCCGCGGGGAAACCAACTCCGGCAGGGCCTCTGGCCATGGCCGTAGAGACGGCCGCTCCCGTGGCAGAAGAGATGCCTTTGATCCTTGTCGTCGAACCACGGGCTCCGGCATGGGCACAACACACCGTCCGATTCCTCCAAATGGGAGAGCTTACTGAGGAGTAGGAAGAGGCAGAGAGAGTAGCCCGCCGGTCTGCTCTGTACCAATTCATTGACAACGTATTGTACAGAAAAGGACCGAATGGGGTGAAATTGAAGTGCATCTCCCGGGAGGAAGGACTAGAGCTATTGGCAGAGATACATGGAGGCATATGTGGCTCCCACATAGGGTCGAGGGCCCTTGCTGGCAAGGCTTTCCAGAAAGGTTTCTTCTGGCCCACTGCCCTCCTGGATGCGACGGCACTAGTAACCAAGTGTGAAGCATGCCAGTTCCATTCGAAGAAGCTTCATCAACCAGCTCAAGCTCTTCAAACCATCCCTCTCTCCTGGCCCTTCTTGGTCTAGGGGCTCGACATATTAGGCCCTTTCCCTCGTGCCGTCGGGGGCTTTGAGTACTTGTACGTTGCAATCGACAAGTTCACAAAGTGGTCAGAGGTGGAAGCGGTGAGGAAGGTGACAGCGCAGTCAGCCATCAAGTTCTTCAAGGGGCTACTTTGCCATTTTGGGGTACCCAACGGGATCATCACCGACAATGGCACACAGTTCACAGCCACGCCTTCATGTAGTACATCAAGGATCTCGGCAGCAAGGTCTGTTTTGCTTCCATGGCACACCCACGAAGCAACGGCCAAGCAGAGAGAGCAAATGCTGAAGTTCTGCGAGGCTTAAGAACGAAGACTTTTGACAGGCTATGCAAGAGTGGAAGGCGCTGGATTGACGAGTTGCCGGCGGTTCTCTGGTCGATCAGAACGATGCCAAATCGAGCCACCGGCCAGACACCCTTTGCCCTGGTCTACAGGGAGCAGTTCTCCCCACAGAACTCACATACGGGTTGCCTCGAGTGCTTGCTATGATGAGCATGAGCAAGAACGATTGCGGCAAGATGATGCAACGTTCCTTGAGGAAGATCATCTCCGGCCGGCTGTGAGAGCAGCGCGCTACCAGCAAGCCTTGCGCCGCTACAATAGCCGCAAGGTTCATGCCCGGAGCTTTGAGGAAGGCGACCTTGTTCTTCGGCATGTTCAGTCGGCCAAAAATTCCAACAAGTTGATGCCAAAGTGGGAAGGCCCTTATCGGGTAACGCGAGTCACCAGGCCGGGTGCAGTCCACTTGGAGACCGAAGATGCCATTCCAGTGAGCAACTCCTGGAACATCGAGCATCTTCGCAAGTTTTACCCATAAGGCGCGGCTGCCGGCCCCCCGGGCAAGCCCCCTTTTGTACAAGCCTTGCCGGCAAGGCATGTGACCCTTTGTACAAAGCCAGGCGCAGACCGTGAGCATAAATAAACGAAGCGCTGGCACCCTAAGTTATAGCATGCATGCTAGATTGAGTCTCTCCCTCGGTTAGGGTTGATAGTGCTTAGCGGCGACTGACCCCTAGCATAGAGGTCGAGTTTGCGTCGTTTTGTTCCTGTCCGTTCTCTTTGGTATGCAGGGTACATGATATGTTTCCGCCAAGCCAAGTGGAAGGAAGAAAATGAGCCAGCGCCCCAAGCCCGGCAAGCCAAGCTTGCCGAGGTCAAAAGACACGGAGATCCACACACAACAAGTCAAGGTTGCCAGGGGCTGTAGATTCAGATAAGTTTTCCCATCCCATGTCATGCATTCCCAAACTTGGGACGTATGGAACCTCGTTTTGTTCCAAGGCTGCCGTGCTCCCCTCGTTCCTATCACCCAAGAACTCCTTGGTCCAGAATATGGTCGTAGCCGCGGAGGCAAGGAAGCAAGCATAGGGCCCACCCCCACTTCATCCCTGCCTCCACAAAAGACGTGAGTATGGACGAATGAGTGGGGGAACGGCAAGGCCTACTGCTGGGAGACGATCCTTATATTAAAAATAACAAGGACTTGTTCCTTGGTGTGGGCTTTGCTCGCACGCACGCACAAGACCCGGCAAGAACCCTTTTCCCATTAATACGTTCCATATAGGTACAGTAAGTACGTAACATAAACATGAACGGGGAGATTACAGGTTTTAGATCTAAATAAGGCCCGTAGGCTTACAAGTTGAAAAAATATAAGGTGCGTGTAATCCCTTTCTTGTCCCTCTCCTCAGGAAATGAAACAAGAAAGCAAAAGGGGAAAAAGGGCGCCTAGGCGAGGTACGAGCAGCAGAAGGCACAAGGAGAACATCCCGGTGGCCACCCCGAAGGGAAGCTAGTGATGATGATGACGGGAGAAGAGCTGGAAGACGAGGCGGCAGGACCGGCAATACGCGATGAAGGCGTCGGTGCCCGCGTACTCCGGCTTGATGGCCCACCACCTGTCCTCTTCGTCTTCTCCTGCCTCCCGAGCCAGCCGCCCGAGGAGATGACTCCGAGAAGTTCACGGAGCCGGCGACATGGATGATGGGGTCACCGGTGTCGCCTCGGAGTGGCGCGCCCGACGCCTAGTCGGACCCGTCGTCCTGCCGCCCGTTACCCTCGTCATCTCTGCCGCTGTCCTCCTCGTCACTCTCAATCGAGGAGGAGTCTTCGTCAACAGAGGAGCTCTCCATGTAGCACCTTACGCGAGTCCCCAAGTGCCCAAAGACCTTGACGGAGAGGAGGCCGCTCTCCATTAACTTGAAATGGAGAGTGAGCCCCTCCGTCAGGCTGTGGATACGGGAAAAGGTCTTCCACCCTCGGCGAAGATACATGACATGAGGGGCGGGGAACTCGACGTCGACCCATGTACCGTTGTTCCCACAACCCCTCATATGCAGCCGCAGTGCCTGCGGCGGGTCCAGCTCCATCTCCCGCGCAAATGGGGTCGGGAGACGAAGATGAAGGCGCGGCGGCTGGCGCAGCCTGAGGAAGAACTTGTAGGGGTTTTCCCTGACGTGGCCCTCCACTGGGGGAGGGGCCGCTTGAAAGAACAAGTGCTCCCTGGGTGATTTTGGTAATTAATGTCAACATATCTGTTGTTGGACTAACACTTTTACCTAGTATGTTTCAGACAAGTTCAACAATGGAGTGGCATGGACTAGAGGATGTGGAACCTCTTCAAGATGCTAAGGACAAATGATTGGCTCAAGCTCCAAGATCAAGACTCTGCATTTTCTATTTTAGTGATCCAAGATCACATTGAGTCTATAGGAAAAGCCAATACTATCAAGAGGGGATGATGTGTTGCTTAATGGCTTGCTTGCTCAAGTGCTTAATGATATGCTCCAAAGCCTTCAACTACCTTCTCACATCCACATATGTTCTAAACCCAAAGTCTAACTCGGCCCCACCGATTCTTTCCATCTGGCGCCATCGAGTTCAGATGTCTTAGCCACTGCCACAAACCCTAGGCAAATATACACCGATAGGGATCTCGGTCTCACGGAGATGGGATTGTAATCTCTCTGTGTATGTCCATTACCAAAATCGGTTCCATCGAGTTTGAGTGATCGGTACTACCGAGATTACAATGCAAACTCTCTGGTTAACTTATTACCAAAATCGGTCCTACCGAGTTTGTGTAATTGGTCTCACCGAGTTTGCCTGACCAACTCTCTGGTTAGCTTATTACCAAAATTGGTCCCACCAAGTTTGTGTAATCGGTCTCACCGAGATTACGTTAAGTCCTAACCCTAAGCATATTGGTCCTACCGAGTTGCATGTCGGTCCCACGAAAATCCTAACGGTCACTAGATTTGCTGAATCGGTTTGACCGAGTTTACCAATTCGGTCCCACCGAGTTTGGCAAGTTGTGTGTAATGGTTAGATTTTGTGTGGAGGCTATATATACCCCTCAACCTCCTCTTCATTCGTGGAGAGAGCCATCAGAACGAACCTACACTTCCAGCATCCATTTTCTGAGAGAGAACCACCTACTCATG
This sequence comes from Triticum aestivum, assembly GCF_018294505.1. Taxonomy (NCBI): domain Eukaryota; kingdom Viridiplantae; phylum Streptophyta; class Magnoliopsida; order Poales; family Poaceae; genus Triticum; species Triticum aestivum. The sequence continues at coordinate 321,676,868 of NC_057804.1, read as the reverse complement.
TGTTGAGGCCAAGATATTCCATTCCTACCATATGAATCTTGACCTCTAGCCTTCCCCAAGTTGCTTTCCACTCAAATCTTCTTTCCACCAAATCCAAATCCTGTGAGAGAGAGTTGAGTGTTGGGGAGACGATCATTTGAAGCACAAGAGCAAGGAGTTCATCATCAACACACCATTTGTTACTTCTTGGAGAGTGGTGTCTCCTAGATTGGCTAGGTGTCACTTGGGAGCCTCCAACAAGATTGTGGTGTTGAACCAAGGAGTTTGTAAGGGCAAGGAGATCGCCTACTTCGTGAAGATCTACCGCTAGTGAGGCAAGTCCTTCGTGGGCGACGGCCATGGTGGGATAGACAAGGTTGCTTCTTCGTGAACCCTTCATGGGTGGAGCCCTCCGTGGACTCGCGCAACCGTTACCCTTCATGGGTTGAAGTCTCCATCAACGTGGATGTACGATAGCACCACCTATCGGAACCACGGCTCAAAAATCACCGTGTCTCCAAAATTGTGTTTGAATCCTCCAATCCCTTCCCTTTACATTCTTGCAAGTTGCATGCTTTACTTTCCGCTGCTCATATACTCTTTGCATGCTTGCTTGATCTGTATTGCAATTCATAAACTTGTGCCTAAACTCCACACCAACTTAAAGAACTTAAAAACTGCAACTTTTGGTACTTAGTGTCTAATCACCCCCCCCTCTAGACACCTCTTCTCAATCCTTTCAATTTGTATCAGAGCTTTGGTCTCCATTGCTTTGGTTTAAACACCATTGGAGGAAGATGGATGAGTCTACTATTGGGAGTCTTAGACATAGAGTGCCTATACTTGATGGAGAGTACTTTCATGAGTGGAAAAATGAGATGCTTGTGATTTTCAATCAATATCATTTGAACAAGTACGTTGCTAGCCCTTGTGCACCTCATGTTGATCCTATGCATCCTACCCTTGATGAGTCAATTGACATGATTCGCAATCTTAGAACTGTTGAACTTATCATTAGAAGATTTCCTAGAAACTTGATTGGATGTTTGCCTACTCTTAAGTGTGCCTACACCATATGGAAATTTCTTGAGGAACGCTTTCCAAATTATTCCTTGAAAAATCTTGATGAAATTCTCCATAAGTCTATTGCCTTGAGTAAGATGAATTCTAGTGATCCTATGTTTGGTGATTGTCTATTTGAGCTTACCAACCTTATGCGTCTCAAAGGAGATGTTGGAATTATTAGTGATATTATTTCCGAAGCTATAAAAATTCATAAGCAAGATCATTGTCAAAGTCACTCTAAAAAATCACCCTCTCTAGGATTTGATCCACCACATGACGATGTTGAACATGGATACTATGATGAGGATGATGATAGTGACTTCGATCTTGATGATGCAATGAGACACTTTGGTCTTATGGCAAATCTTCGGATATATATGGTAGGAGGAAAGGAATGGGTTCTTGATAGTGGATGTACCGATCGTATGACCGGAGATAAAGACATGTTTAGGGAGCTTGCTGAAAACGATGGTCCTCGAAAGTATGTCACCATCGGTGACAACTCAAAGGGTAAGGTGGTTGGTCTCGGTAAGGTGGCCATATCACATGATAGCTCCATACAAAATGTCATGCTCGTTGAATCTCTTAGCTACAACTTACTTTCAGTATCTAGACTTGCTGATTTCGGTTTCAATGTCCTATTTACTGAAGTAGATTGACAAGTGTTTCGTAGAGATAATCATAAAATGTTCTTTACCGGTGTGTGTAGAGGTGATCTATACATTGTTGATTTCACTAAAAAGGCTCAACCTAGAACTTGCTTTATTGCTAAATCCTCTAAAGGTTGGTTATGGCATAGACGATTAGGTCATGTTGGCATGCGAAACCTTGACAAGCTTATTAAAGGAAATCATATCCTTGGAGTTAACGATGTCATATTTGATAAGGATAGACTTTGCAGCGCTTGTTAGGCAGGTAAACAGGTCGGAAGAAGGCATCACGTTAAGAACATCATGCCTACAAGGAGGCCACTCGAGCTATTTCACATGGATCTCTTGGGTCCCAACGCCTACAAGAGTCTCGGTGGAAATTCTTTTTGTCTAGTTATAGTTGATGATTTTTCAAGTTTTACGTGGGTGTTCTTTCTCGATGATAAATTGCAGGTCCAAAAGATCTTCAAAAACTTCGCCAGGAAGGCCCAAAATCAATTTGAAGTGAAGATCAAGAAGGTTCGCAGCGACAACGGAACGGAGTTCAAGAACGCAAATGTGGACATCTTTCTTGATGAAGAAGGGATTTCACACAAGTTCTCGGCTACGTACACACCTCAACAAAATGGAGTTGTTGAGAGGAAGAACCGGACGCTCATCGAAATGGCGAGAATGATGCTTGGTGAGTACAAGACGCCGAAGCACTTTTGGGCGGAAGCGGTTGAGACATCTTGTCATGCAACAAATCTCTTGTATCTTCGCAAGCTACTCGACAAGACGGCATACGAGCTTCTAACCGGTAACAAACCCCAAGTTGGATACTTTCGAGTATTCGGCTCAAAGTGCTACATTCTTGATAAGCATCGTCGTTCTAAATTTGCTCCTAAGTCTCATGAGGGTTTCCTACTTGGTTATGGCTCAAACTCTCACACATACTGTGTCTACAACAATTTCACCCGAAAGGTTGAAGAGACGGTAGATGTGAAGTTTGATGAATCTAACAGCTCGCAAGTAGAGCAATTGCCAATTGATGTAGGAGACAAAGACCCCTCGGAAGCAATCCAAGACTTGTCTATTGGCAAGATTCTTCCAACGAAGGTGAAGGAGAGTACCTCGTTCATCCAAGTGGAAGCTTCTAACTCATCACAAGGTGAACCAAGAGTTGATACGGAAGCATCCATAAGTGGGACACACCAAGATGAAGAAAACGAGGAAGTGCACTGATACGTCTCCAAGGTATCTATAATTTTTGATTGCTCCATGCTACTTTATCTACTGTTTTGGACTATATTGGGCTTTATTTTCCACTTTTATATTATTTTTGGGACTAACCTATTAACCGGAGGCCCAGCCCAGGATTGCTGTTTTTTTGCCTATTTTAGTGTTTCGAAGAAACGGAATATCAAACGGAGTCCAAACGGAATGAAACCTTCGGGAACGTGATTTTCTCACCGAACGTGATCCAGGAGACTTGGACCCTGCTCCAAGGAACAAAAGAGTCGGTCACGAGGGTGGGGGGCGCCCCCCCCCCTAGTGTGTGCCCCCTGCCTCGTGGCCCCCCTGTTGCTCCACCGACGTACTCCTTCCTCCTATATATACCTAGGTATCCCCAAACAATCAGAACAAGAGCCAAAAACGTAATTCCACAGCTGCAACCTTCTGTATCTATGAGATCCCATCTTGGGGCCTGTTCCGGAGCTTCGCTGGAGGGGGCATCCACCACGGAGGGCTTCTACATCAACACCATAGCCCCTCCGATGAAGTGTGAGTAGTTTACTTCAGACATTCGGGTCCATAGCTAGTAGCTAAATGGCTTCTTCTCTCTTTTTGGATCTCAATACAATGTTCCCCCCCTCTCTCGTGGAGATCTATTCGATGTAATCTTCTTTTTGCGGTGTGTTTGTTGAGACCGATGAATTGTGGGTTTATGATCCATCTTATCTATGAATAATATTTGAATCTTCTCTGAATTCTTTTATGTATGATTGAGTTATCTTTGAAAGTCTCTTCGAATTATCCGTTTGGTTTGGCCAACTAGATTGGTAGTTCTAGCAATGGGAGAAGTGCTTAGCTTTGGGTTCAATCTTGCGGTGTCCTTTCCCAGTGACAGAAGGGGCAGCAAGGCACGTATTGTATTGTTTCCATCGAGGATAACAAGATGGGGTTTTTATCATATTGCATGAATTTATATCTCTACATCATGTCATCTTGCTTAAGGCGTTACTCTGTTTTTAACTTAATACTCTAGATGCATGCTAGATAGCGGTCGATGAGTGGAGTAATAGTAGTAGATGCAGAATCGTTTCGATCTACTTGTCTCGAACGTGATGCCTATATACACGATCATACCTAGATATACTCATAACTCTGCTCAATTCTGTCAATTGCTCAACAGTAATTTGTTCACCTACCGTAGAAAATCTATGCTCTTGAGAGAAGCCACTAGTGAAACCTATGGCCCCCAGGTCTATTCTCATCATATCAATCTTCATTTACTTTATTACTTGCTTTGTTTTTACTTTGCCTTTTACTTTTCACTTTGCATCTATATACCAAAAATACCAAACATATTATTTATCATCTCTATCAGATCTCACTCTCGTAAGTGACCGTGAAGGGATTGACAACCCCTAATTGCGTTGATTGCGAGGAGCTATCATTTTGTGTAGGTATGAGGGAGTTGTGTGTGGTCTCCTACTGGATTGATACCTTGGTTCTCAAAAACTGAGGGAAATACTTACGCTACTTTGCTGCATCATCCTCTCCTCTTCGGGGAAATCCAACGTAGTGCTCAAGAGGTAGCTAGAAGAATTTCTGGCGCCGTTGCCGGGGAAGCTCACGCAAGAGCAAGTCAACCATACCATGTACCCATCACAATCCCTATCTCTCGCATTACATTATTTGCCATTTGCCTCTCGTTTTCCTGTCCCCCACTTCACCCTTGCCGTTTTATTTTCCCTCTCTTTCCGAATCTCCTCCTCTTCTTTCCCGTTTGCCTTTTCCCGTTGCCTTTCTGTTTGCTTGTGTGTTGCATTACTTGTTGCCATGGCCTAAGATAATACCAAATTGTGTGACTTCTCGAATACCAATAATAATGATTTCCTTAGTACTTCGATTGCTCCTCTTAATAATGATGAGTCTTGTGAAATCAATACCACTTTGCTGAATTTTGTTATGAAAGATCAATTCGCCACCGGCCTTCCTAGTGAAGATGCCGCTACTCATCTAAAAAATTTTGTTGATTTGTGTGAAATGCAAAAGAAGAAAGATACGGATAACAATATTGTCAAATTGAAGTTATTCCTGTTTTCACTTAGAGATCGTGCTAAAGTTTGGTTTTCGTCTTTGCCTAAAAATAGTGTTGATTCTTGGAACAAGTGCAAAGATGCTTTTATCTCTAAGTATTTTCCTCCCGCTAAGATCATCACTCTTAGGAACGATATTATGAATTTTAAACAACTTGATCATGAGCATGTTGCCCAATCTTGGGAAAGAATGAAATTGATGCTTCGCAATTGCCCTACTCATGGTTTGAATTTATGGATGATCATACAAATTTTTTATGCCGGATTGAATTTTGCTTCTAGAAACCTTTTAGATTCGGCCGCAGGAGGCACGTTTATGGAAATTACGTTAGGAGATGCTACAAAATTGGTTGATAATATTATGGCTAATTATTCTCAATGGCACACTGAAAGATCTTCTAGTAAAAAAGTGCATGCTATAGAAGAAATCAATGTTTTGAGTGAAAAGATGGATGAACTTATGAAGATATTTGCTACTAAAAATACTCCTCTTGATCCCAATGATATGCCTTTGTCTACTTTGATTGAGAATAATAATGAATCTATGGATGTGAATTTTGTTGGTAGGAATAGTTTTGGAAACAACGCGTATAGAGGGAATTTTAATCCTAGGCCTTATCCTAGTCATCCTTCTAATAATTATGGAAATTCCTACAACAACTCATGGAAATTTTAATAAGATGCCCTCTAAATTTGAGAGTAGTGTTAAAGAGTTTATGAATTCACAAAAGAATTTTAATGCTTTGCTTGAAGAGAAATTGCTTAAAGTTGATGATTTGGCTAGGAACGTTGATAGAATTTCTCTTGAAATTGATTCTTTCAAGCTTAGATATATTCCTCCTAAGCATGATATCAATGAGTATCTCAAAGACATGAGAATTTCCATTGATGAGTGCAAAGAAAGAACCGCTAGGATGCGTGCTTCCAAAGATGCCTTTATTAAAGCGTGTTCTTCCAATTCCTATGAAAATCAAGATGAAGATCTAAAAGTTATTGATGTGTCCCCCATTAAATCTTTGTTTTGCAATATGAATCTTGATGAAACTGAATATGATCTTCCTTTACCTAGAAGACGTTCTAAGAATTCAGAGTTTCTAGATCTTGATGATGAAATTAATGAAAGTGGGATTGAAAGAAATAAAAAAGTAGATGTTGCTAAACCCACTATTTTGGATCTCAAGGAATTTAATTATGAAAATTGTTCTTTAATTGGTTGTATTTCCTTGTTGCAATCCGTGCTAGATTCTCCTCATGCTTATAGTCAAAATAAGGCCTTTACCGAACACATTGTTGATGCCTTGATGCAATCTTATGAAGAAAAACTTGAGTTGAAAGTTTCTATCCCTAGAAAACTCTATTATGAGTGGGAGCCTACTATTAAAATTAAAGTTAAAGATTATGAGTTTCATGCTTTGTGTGATTTGGGTGCTAGTGTCTCTACTATTCCCAAAACTTTGTGTGATTTGCTAGATTTCCGTGACTTTGATGATTGCTCTCTAAACTTGCATCTTGCGGATTCCACTATTAAAAAGCCTATGGGAAGAATTAATGATGTTCTTATTGTTGCAAATAGGAATTATGTGCCCGTAGATTTTATCGTTCTTGATATAGATTGCAATCCTTCATGTCCTATTATTCTTGGTAGACCTTTCCTTAGAACGATTGGTGCAATTATTGATATGAAGGAAGGGAATATTAGGTTCCAATTTCCCTTAAAGAAGGGCATGTAACACTTCCCTAGAAAGAAAATAAAATTACCATATGAATCTATCATGAGAGCCACTTATGGATTGCCTACCAAATATGGCAATACCTAGATCTATCCTTGCTTTTATGCCTAGTTATGGGCGTTAAACGATAGCGCTTGTTGGGAGGCAACCCAATTTTTTTTCTTTTTTTGTTTTTGCTTCAGTTTAGGAATAAATAATCCATCTAGCCTATGTTTGGATGTGGTTTTATGTTTTAATTAGTGTTTGTTCCAAGTAGAACCTATAGGATAACCTACGATGATAGTTGTTTTGATTCTGCTGAAAAACAGAAACTTTGCGCGCACGAATATAATTTTGTTAAATAACAGGAACGTGCTTTTGCATTGATTCTTTTTGATGCTGTTCAATAAAGAAATTTTCCAGGACTTTCTATTTTTGTAGAATTTTTAGAGTTCCATAAGTTTTCGTTAGTTACAGATTGCTACAGACTATTCTGTTTTTGACAGATTCTGTTTTGCGTGTGTTGTTTGCTTATTTTGATGAATCTATGGCTAGTAAAATAGTTTATAATACATAGAGAAGTTGGAATACAGTAGGTTTAACATCAATATAAATAAAGAATGAGTTCATTAAAGTACCTGTAAGTAGTCTTTTGTTTTCTTTCTCTAACGGAGCTCACGAGATTTCTATTGAGTTTTATGTTGTGAAGTTTTCAAGTTTTTGGTGAATTCTTTTGATGGATTATGGAACAAGGAGTGGCAAGAGCCTAAGCTTGGGGATGCCCATGGAACCCCAAGATAATCCAAGGACACCAAAAATTCAAAGCTTGGGGATGCCCCGGAAGGCATCCCCTCTTTCGTCTACTTCCATCGGTAATTTACTTGGAGCTATATTTTTATTCACCACATGATATGTGTTTTGCTTGGAGCGTCTTGTATTATTTGCGTCTTTGCTTGTTAGTTTACCACAATAATCCTTGTCGTACACACCTTTTGAGAGAGCCATACATGAATTGGAATTTGTTAGAATACTCTATGTGCTTCACTTATATCTTTTGAGCTTGATAGTTTTGCTCATAGTGCTTCACTTATATCTTTTGAGCGTGATAATTTTTGCTCAAGTACTTCACTTTGATCTTTTAGAGCACGGTGGTGTTTTTGTTTTAAAGAAACTATTGATCTCTCATGCTTCACTTAGATTATTTTGAGAGTCGTTAATAGCATGGTAATTTGCTTAATATTAATATACTTGTTATTCAAGATATGTGAAACTTTCTTTTGAGTGAATTGAATACTAAGATAAGTTTGATGCTTGATAACTATTTTGAGATATGGAGGTGATAATATCAAAGTCGTGCTAGTTGAATAATTGTGAATTTGAGAAATGCTTGTGTTGAAGTTTGCAAGTCCCGTAGCATGCATGTATGGTTAAAGTTATGTAACAAATTTGAAACATGAAGTGTACTTGGCTTGTGCATCCTTATGAGTGGCGGTCGGGGACGAGCGATGGTCTTTTCCTACCAATCTACCCCCCTAGGAGCATGCGTGTAGTACTTGATTTTTGATGACTTCTAAATTTTTTCAATAAGTACATGAGTTCTTTTGACTAATGTTGAGTCCATGGATTATACGCACTCTCACCTTTCCGCCTTTGCTAGCCTCTTCGGTACCGTGCATTGCCCTTTCTCACCTTGAGAGTTGGTGCAAACTTCGCCGGTGCATCCAAACCCCGTGATACGATACGCTCTATCACACATAAACCTCCTTATATCTCCCTCAAAACAGCCACCATACCTACCTATCATGGCATTTCCATAGCCATTCCGAGATATATTGCCATGCAACTTCCATCATCATCATCATGACATACATTACTTTTGTCATATTGCCATTGCATGATCATGTAGTTGACATCGTATTTCTGGCAAAGCCACCATGCATTATTTTTCATACATGTCACTCTTGATTCATTGCACCATCCCGGTACACCGCTAGAGGCATTCATATAGAGTCATATCTTGTTCTAAGTTTCGAGTTTAATCCTTATGTTGTAATCAATAGAAGTGTGATGATCATCATTATTAGAGCATTGCCCAAAAAAAGAGAAAGGCCAAAAAAGGCCCAAAAAAGAAAAGAAAATAAATAAAAAGGGCAATGCTACTATCTCTTTTTCCACACTTGTACTTCAAAGTAGCACCTTGTTCTTCATATAGTGAGTCTCATATATTGTGATTCAAAGTAGCACCTTGGTCTTCATGTAGTGAGTCTCATAAGTTGTCTTTTTATACTAGTGGGAATTTTTCATTATAGAACTTGGCTTGTATATTCCTATGATGGGCTTCCTTAAATGCCCTAGGTCTTCATGAGCAAGCGAGTTGGATGCACACCCACTAGTTCTCTTTTGTTGAGCATTCATAGCTCTAGTGCATCCATTGCATGGCAATCCCTACTCCTCATGTTGACATCAATTGATGGGCATCTCCATAGACCATTGATTATCCTCGTCAATGTGAGACATTCTCCTTTTTTGTCTTATCCACACAATCCCCATAATCATATTCTATTCCACCCATAGTGCTATATCCATGGCTCACGCTCATGTATTGCGTGAAGGTTGAAAAAGTTTGAGATTATTTAAGTATGAAACAATTGCTTGGCTTGTCATCGGGGGTATAGAAGTTGGGAACATCTTTGTGTGACGAAAATGAAGCATAGCCTAACTATATGATTTTGTAGGGATGAACTTTCTTTTGCCATGCTATTTTGAGAAGACATGATTACTTTGATTAGTATGCTTGAATTATTATTATTTTTTATATCAATATTAACTTTTGTCTTGAATCATTCGGATCTGAATATTCATGCCACAGTTAAGAAGATTTACATTGAAATTATGCCAAAGTATCACTCGGCATCAAAAATTCTTTTTTTATCATTTACCTACTCGAGGACGAGCAGGAATTAAGCTTGGCGATGCCTGATACATCTCCAACGTATCTATAATTTTTGATTGCACCATGCTACTGTATCTACTATTTTGGACTATATTGGGCTTTATTTTCCACTTTTATATTATTTTTGGGACTAACCTATTAACCGGAGGCCCAGCCCAGAATTGCTGTTTTTTGCCTATTTCAGTGTTTCAAAGAAACGGAATATCAAACAGAGTCCAAACGGAATGAAACCTTCGGGAACGTGATTTTCTCACCGAACGTGATCCAGGAGACTTGGACCCTGCTCCAAGGAACAAAAGAGTCGGTCACGAGGGTGGGGGGCGCCCCCCCCCCTAGTGTGTGCCCCCTGCCTCGTGGCCCCCCTGTTGCTCCACCGACGTACTCCTTCCTCCTATATATACCTAGGTATCCCCAAACAATCAGAACAAGAGCCAAAAACGTAATTCCACAGCTGCAACCTTCTGTATCTATGAGATCCCATCTTGGGGCCTGTTCCGGAGCTCCGCTGGAGGGGGCATCCACCACGGAGGGCTTCTACATCAACACCATAGCCCCTTCGATGAAGTGTGAGTAGTTTACTTCAGACCTTCGGGTCCATAGCTAGTAGCTAGATGGCTTCTTCTCTCCTTTTGGATCTCAATACAATGTTCTCCCCCTCTCTCGTGGAGGTCTATTCGATGTAATCTTCTTTTTGCGGTGTGTTTGTTGAGACCGATGAATTGTGGGTTTATGGTCTAGCTTATCTATGAATAATATTTGAATCTTCTCTGAATTCTTTTCTGTATGATTGAGTTATCTTTGCAAGTCTCTTCGAATTATCCGTTTGGTTTGGCCAACTAGATTGGTAGTTCTTGCAATGGGAGAAGTGCTTAGCTTTGGGTTCAATCTTGCGGTGTCCTTTCCTAGTGACACAAGGGGCAGCAAGGCACGTATTGTATTGTTTCCATCGAGGATAACAAGATGGGTTTTTTATCATATTGCATGAATTTATCCCTCTACATCATGTCATCTTGCTTAAGGCGTTACTCTGTTTTTAACTTAATACTCTAGATGCATGCTGGATAGCGGTCGATGAGTGGAGTAATAGTAATAGATGCAGAATCGTTTCGATCTACTTGTCTCGGAGGTGATGCCTATATAGATGATCATACCTAGATATACTCATAACTATGCTCAATTCTGTCAATTGCTCAACAGTAATTTGTTCACCCACCGTAGAAAATCTATGCTCTTGAGAGAAGCCACTAGTGAAACCTATGGCCCCCAGGTCTATTCTCATCATATCAATCTTCATTTACTTTATTACTTGCTTTGTTTTTACTTTGCCTTTTACTTTTCACTTTGCATCTATATTGCAAAAATACCAAAAATATTATTTATCATCTCTATCAGATCTCACTCTCGTAAGTGACCGTGAAGGGATTGACAACCCCTAATCACGTTGGTTGCAAGGAGCTATCGTTTTGTGTAGGTACGAGGGAGTTGTGTGTGGTATCCTACTGGATTGATACCTTGGTTCTCAAAAACTGAGGGAAATACTTATGCTACTTTGCTGCATCATCCTCTCCTCTTCGAGGAAATCCAACACAGTGCTCAAGAGGTAGCATGCACGAAGAGGAACGTCAACAACCTCCTTCTCCACCACGACAAGAGAACGACAATGCCAACAATGAAGAAAGCCAAGAATAAGAACAAGATGAAGAAGATGCTCAACCAAGACCCAAGCAAAAGTTGACAGGAGTTCGAGCAAGAATTGCTAAAGATCATCCCGTCGAGCAAATTTACAATGATATACAAACCAGGAGAATCACTCGCTCTAAAACTCGTTTAGCTAACTTTTGTGAACACTATTCATTCATCTCTAGCATTGAACCTATGAAGGTTGAAGAAGCATTGGAAGATCCGGATTGGATAAACGCCATGCATGAAGAGGTACACAACTTTGAGAGAAATCAAGTGTGAACATTGGTTGAGAAGCCCGACAACAACCACAACATCATCGGTACCAAATGGGTGTTTCGCAACAAGCAAGATGAAGATGGACAAGTAGTTCGCAACAAAGCACGTCTCGTCGCCCAAGGCTACACACAAGTCAAAGGTATGGACTATGGTGAGACTTATGCTCCCGTTGCTAGACTTGAGTCCATTCGCATCTTACTTTCCTATGCTAATCACCATGATATCACCTTGTACCAAATGGACATTAAAAGTGCTTTTCTAAATGGTGAAATATAGGAGGAAGTTTATGTTAAACAACCTCCCGGCTTTGTTAATCCTAAGAAACCTAATCATGTTTACAAACTTCACAAAGCTCTTTATGGTCTTGAACAAGCTCCTAGAGCGTGGTATAAATGCTTGACCAAGTTCCTTATTGAAAAAGGCTTTGAAATTGGAAAAATAGATTCTACTCTTTTTACTAAAAGGGTTAATGGAGAACTATTTGTGTGCCAAATCTATGTTGATGATATTATATTTGGTTCTACTAACCCTCATTTTAGTGAAAAGTTTGGAAAGCTAATGTCGGAGAAGTTTGAGATGTCTATGATGAGTGAACTCAAATTCTTTCTTGGTTTGCAAATCAAGCAAACTAAGGAAGGTACCTTTGTCTCTCAAATGAAGTACACCAAGGACTTATTCAAGAAGTTCAATATGCAAGAATGCAAAGGTATGACTACACCCATGCCTACTAGTGGACATCTTGATTTTACCAAAGTTGGTGAACCGGTTGATCAATAGGTTTATTGCTCTATGATTGGTTCATTATTGTATATATGTGCTTCACGTCCCGATATCATGCTAAGTGTGTGCATGTGTGCACGATGTCAAGCTGCTCCTAAAGAATGTCATCTTAAGGCCGTCAAAAGGATAGTGAAATACTTAATCCATACACCAAATTTTGGCAATTGGTATCCTAAGAGGGCCTCTTTCAATCTTGTTGGCTACTCCGACTCGGACTATGCCGATGACAAGGTTGATAGAAAATCCACTTCGGGTACTTGTCAATTTCTTGGTAGATCTCTTATGTCTTGGTCTTCCAAGAAACAAAACTCGGTATCCTTATCCACCGCCGAAGCGGAATACATTGCCGCTAGTCCATGTTGTGCTCAATTACTTTGGATGACCCAAACTCTTAAAGACTATGGGATATATGTGAAACATGTTCCATTACTTTGTGACAATGAAAGTGCTATCAAGATTGCTCACAATCCCGTGCAACACTCTCGAACTAAGCATATTGAAGTTTGTCATCATTTCATTCGAGATCATGTTGCTAAGGGTGACATTAATCTTAAGCATGTTCGCACCGAAAAGCAATTAGAGGATACATTTACTAAACCACTTGATGAGAGAGTGTTTTGCAGGTTAAGAGGTGAATTGAACATCATTGATGCTTCAAACTTGGAGTAGGAACTCCATTGGATACATGCAAGACATGAGCTTATGACTAATCCTTCATATTTCTCTTATGATGAAAACTCTTATGTCTTGGATATATTTAAATCTTGCATGTTATCTAACCCATGTAGGTACTTGGATGAATCTAATTCCATGAGATTGCAACTCACTCACATCTTGAGCAATCTCTACATCACCAAGTCTCTACACAATGGTGGTTGAAGACAAGGAAGCACGGAACCATTCAAACATATCCTTTGACAAATTCTATGTTGGGTTTCATGATTGTCATTTTGGATATACAAGTGCTCTTCCTTGCAAAAACTAACCCATGTAGGTAGATGAACTCAAATTCCAAGTGGTGCTCCCAACTCTTGATGAGCTACATCAACCTTGAGCAACCCACACAAGTTCAACTACATGATCACGATCAACACCACCACCCAAGGTATGTTATTCCATCTTAGAGAAGCTTTACTCCAAGTCATGAGTCAAAGAAACTCGACAAGATGTGAATACATCAAGATGCTTAAACGAAAAATGGTAACCCCATTCTGAGCTTAAACGATGAGTATGACCTATGATCAAGTGATCTCACTTGACTCCTAAGTCAATATACTCTAACATAGGTGACCTTGTCGCCGACCAATTCTAGATGAAGTTCTCTCGTGTTCTTTTCTGTGCTCTTGTATTTGTCTCATGCATATTTGTTTCCCCTTTCAAAAAAAACTTCGTCTAGATTTCTTTTCTTTTCTATTTGTTCTGCATTCCCTGCATTCAATTCATTATAAATCTTTCAGTTAATTCCTTGCAAATCCTTGTGAGATCTTACTTGTCTAGTGAGCTGAGGTGACAAGTGTTCTCTCTATGATGAACTCGGTCACACCGGTTTCTTGTCTTCGGTCTAAGAGAAATCATTCGGTGCAACCGAAGCATCCAACTCGGTGCCACCGATTTCACAACAGGAAAAACACTTTGCCATTTATTCCTGCATTACTTTTGATCTAGCTCCACTCAATGAATCTTGTCCTCTACAAGCATCACATTTTTATCATTGCTTTGTGCTGTGACTCTAGGACCAAACCCATTCACGACAAATTCCAGAAGGCCCTTCTTGGAAATTGATGTCAAAGGGGGAGACAGAGATCACATCAAAGCTTAATCACTTCAATAGGGGGAGAGAGATATACTTCAACAGGGGGAGAGATATCTCCAGGAGGAGAGAATACTCAAGAAGAGAGTAATCCTGAAGGATCCCAGATGCTTGGTGTTCAAGAGGAGAGATGCCACATGTCTTCTTGAGGGGAAAGACATGTTCATATGTGCTCATTTGCATTAGCTCTGTTCATTTGTTTCTTTCAGCTTTGATTTTGCATTTTGCTCCGATTTTCTGTTCCCTATCTTCTCCCAGTATCCCATGCTAGATTCAGGGGGAGCAAGACATCTAAGGGAAAGAAATTCTTTAAATTCATTGCACATCTTTACCTTTGGGGACATGTCTATATCCAATGTGGTACTCAGTACTCACTCTCTACATGTCATCCCAGTCTTGGTACTCTTGTGGTTTATTCTGTGTGCTCTGGCTAGTAGGTGTATCTGTGTTATCTAACCTTGTTTACGCGGGTTCATTCCATCCTAAGCCAACTCAAGACCACAAGGTAAGTATATGTGTCGGTGGGAGGACGACACCTATGGGATCACGAGAATCCCTACTACGGTTGCAGGGCGCGGGGTTGTGAGAAGGGCGGATCGAACAGATAGCACACGGGTTCTTTATCCAGGTTCGGGCCGCAAGGATGCATAAAACCCTACTCCTGCTTTGGTGGTTTGTTTATCTGTGTTCTCGGGCTAGCAATGGGGCGTGAGGAGCTCCAAAAAGCCGAATCCTCCTCCTGGTCGCCTCGGGCCTCCTTTTATAAGGAGAGGGGTTGCCACAGTGGCACACAGGAGGTGGAAAGGGTACAGTGATGCGAGTTTATCCCTCGCATTACATGACAAGGCGCATTTAATGCATCTTGCTTAGGTGTCCTTGCTTTATCGGGGACGGGGGAGAGCCCAATCTCGTCCGTCGCCTCTCCCTTTCGTGTCGACACGCGCCCTAGCCAGCGGTGCCCGTGGTGCCATGTAGGCAGGCAGGTAGCTGAGGTGGCGCAGCGGTGGGTCTCCATGAAGATCCACTTGCCGCCACGCAGGTGCCTGCCCAACTGGTTGGGTCGGCAGCTGCATGCGAACGGTGGTAGAGGTTTGGATTGGCATGGGCCTGATGGTGGCCCTACGGGTGTCCTTGGCAAGGGCCTCACCGTAGCCCCGGCAAGGGTCTTGCCGGGGCCACGGCAAGGGTCTTGCCGTGGTGCCTGCCTTCATCCCCGGCAAGGCTCTCGCCGGGGGCCTTGTGATCCTCCTTGGCAGGGATCCCGCCAAGGGTCGTCATCTTCTATAGTGTGTATTTGATCTTGAATGTTTTCACAAAGATCTGCATGCCACCACGGGGATGTCTCCAGAATCCTTGCCCCATGGGGGCAGTGGACTCAAGGGTGATTCGCTCCATAGGTGTGTGGCGAGCTGCCATGGCAAGGGTCTTGCCGGGTTTGCTAAAACCGCCCCCCGGCAAGGATCTTGCCGGGGGAGTCCGCTTCGTCCCCTTTGCTCTTTGTGGTCTTGGTCTTGGCGTCATTCTACTCCTTTCGAGCCCCGGCCTTACCTTGGCTCACCTCCCTCGCCTTGCTCAGTGCGGTGGTGTCCGTGGCTCAGATTGCTCGTGCACAGTTATAGGGGTACAAAAAGTGTACCCCTCTTTTTGTACACCGACAGGAGCCCCCTGGCCTGGGCCACACGTAAGCGCAATCGCGTCGTTGGGCTAGGCTCAAAAACGGTGCGCGGGCAGGCGAGGTAGTTTTTACCGCGGTAAGTTTCTTCGCGCGCTGCACTTCCCATGCCTCCCGCGCGTGGCTCGGCGTGGGGAGGCGTGGGTGACGTGGGCGGCATGCGTGGGGCTGAGCTCTACGCGCATGCATCACGTCGTAGTAAAAGGGGGCGGTTCGCGCCTTCCCCATAAACGGAGGGAGGCGTGGAGGCTCGGCCCATTTACTGAATGGGGCCGGGGCGTCGTCTTCAAGGCGCCCACTCCCCACGATCACGGGGTGGGGAGAGGTCGCCTCACCCGTCGCCTCGGTCCCGCATGCCTGCCACGTGGTTCACACGCGCTCAGGGCGGCGAACGGTGGAGGCGGGGAACCGGGCTGTCGCGGGCCGGGGCATCGGGTTGGTCCCAGTTCCCTGCACCTTCCACGTCTTGATTGGCTGAGTGGGGTGGCCGAGCTCCCACCCCGGCTCTTTATAAAGAGAGGGGGGAGGAAATGGCGTCCCGCACTCTTCCATCTTCTCTTTCCTTCAGCTTCTGCTCCCCCTCCCTCCATCCGCCATGGAGAGAGGGAATCCTGGCTCTTCAACGGTGGCGGCGAGGGTCGCCGCTCGACAACGCGTCCTCCCTTCTCCTTTACCCGTGGTGGCAGAGCCAGCCGCGAGGGGAAGGGGGAGGGGGCGAGGCCGCGGGCGAGGCCATGGGCGAGGCCGAGGCGCTCAGGGAAGTGGAGAACGGGGCGGCACGCCAGTCTCGCCTTCGCCAGTAGTTCCTCCCCCCATGGAGGGCCATGTTGGGGATGACCCTTGCGAGTTCTTCGTCAAACTGCACTGGCCGCCTCGCCGTCGTCTTTGTCTCCCGACTCCATTCGCGAGCGAGATGGAGCTGGATCCGCCGGAGTCATTGCGGTTGCACATGAGGGGCTGTTGGAGCAGCGGTACGCAAGCTCGCGTCGACTTTCTAGCCCCTCACGTGATGTATCTTGGCCGAGGGTGGAAGGCATTCGCTCATATCCACCGCTTGACGGCGGGGCTCACCCTCCATTTCAAGCTGATGGAGGACGGCCTCCTCTCTGTCAAGGTCTTCGGGTGCTTCGGGACTCGGGCAAGGTGCTGCGTGGAGAGCTCTTCTGAGAGCGAAGACTCCTCCTCGGGCGGGAGTGACGAGGAGGACAGCGGCAGCGACGACGAGGGTAGCAGGCGGCAAGATGACGGGTCCGACTAGGCGTCGGGCGCCGCTCCGTGCGGCACCGGCGATCCCATCATCCGTGTCGCCGGCTTCCTGAACTTCTCGGGGTCGTCTCCTTGGGCGGCTGGCATTGGGAGGCTGCGGAAGAAGAAGAGGGCGAGCGGCAAGGCCGTCAAATCAGAGTACGCAGGCTCTAAAGCCTTCGACGCGTGCTGACGTCCTGCCGCCTCGTCTTCGAGGTCTGCTTCCGGTGCCGCCATCACCATCCAGCCTTCGGATGGGCACCGAGATGTTCTCTTGGTGCCTCCTGCCACTCGTACCTCGCCTAGGCGCCTCTTTTGTCCTTTTCGCCTCCTTGACCTGCCTCCCGAGGAGAGGGACAAGAAAGGGGTTACGGGCACCTTATCTCTTTTGTTTGTAAGCCTTTAGGACTTAGCTGGATTTAAAACTTGTAATCCCACCATTCATGTTTTTCATTCCCCAGGGGCTGTACCTGAGTGGAATGTTTTTAATGAAAAAGGGATGCTTGCCGGGTCATTTGTTTGCGGGTAGAACCCACGACAAGGAGTAAATCCTTGATATCCTCAAGATAAACATTTCCTTGCCCGGCAACAGGCCCTGCCGTCTTCCCACTTCGCTCGACCTTTCTCACGCTTTCGGCGGAGGCAGGGATGAGGTGGGTTCAGGCTCCTCGTTTCATCCTTTTGCCGCCGCGACCACGACCAAACCTAGCCCCAGGAATGAGCCCTAGGGCCTAGAGTTTTAGGGGAGCACGGTAGCTTTGGGAAAAAACGAGGTTTCACATACCTCAGTCCATGAGGGAATGCATAATAAGGGATGAAGAACTTATCTGAAGCTGTAGCCCCCGGCAACTCTGGTTTTCCGTGGGTGAATCTTTGTACTTGCAGCCCCCGACAATACTGGCTTGTCGGGGTCTAGATGCCGGTCTGTCCCTCTTTTCTTTTTCGTCCTCAAGTGATCTAGCAAGGATATCTGTGAGTCCTGCGAACCAAAGAAGACAAAAGAACAGCAAAGAGACGCACACTCGACCTCTAAGCTAGGGGTTAGTCGCCGCTTTAGCACTATCAACCCTAACCAAGGACGAGACTTGACCTAGTATGCATGCTATAACTTAGGGTGCCAGCGCTTCATTTATTTATGCTCAGGGTCTGCGCCTGGCTTTGTACAAAGGGTTACATGCATCATCGACAATGCTCGTACAAAAGGTGGCTTGCCGGGGGGCCCAGCAAGCCGCGCCTCACGGGTAAAACTTGCGAAGATGCTCGATGTTCCAGGAGTTGCTCACCAGAACAACATCTTCGGTCTCCAGGCAGACTGCGCCGGGCCTGGTGACTCGTATTACCCGATAAGGGCCTTCCCACTTTGGCGTCAAGTTGTTGGAATTCTTGGCCGATTGAACGCACCTTGCGGCTATGGTAGCGGCGCAAGGCTTGCTGGTAGCGTGCTGCTCTCACAGCCGCCCGAAGACGATCTTCCTCAAGGAGCACTATGTCATCTTGCCGCAGTTGCTCTTGCTCAAGCTCGTCATAAGCGAGCACTCGAGGTGACCCGTATATGAGTTCAGTGGGGAGAACTGCTTCTGCCCCGTATACCAGGGCAAAAGGTGTCTGGCCGGTGGCTCGCTTTGACGTCATCCTGATCGACCAAAGAACCGTCGGCAACTCATCAATCCAGTGCTTTCCACTCTTGTGCAGCCTGTCAAAGGTCTTAGTCCTTAAGCCTCGCAGTACTTCAGCATTTTCCCTCTCAGCTTGACCATTGCTTCGCGGGTGAGCAACGAAAGCGAAACAGACTTTGCTGTCGAGGTCTCGGGTATATTGCATGAAGGTGTGGCTTGTGAACTGTGTGCCGTTGTCGGTGATAACCCTGTTGTGTACACCAAAACGGCACACTAGTTCCTTGAAGAACTTGATAGCCGACTGAGCTGTGACCTTCTTCACTGCCTCCACCTCTGGCCACTTTGTGAACTTGTCGATTGCAACGTACAAGTACTCAAAGCCCCCGACAGTGCGGGGAAAGGGGCCCAGTATGTCGAGCCCCCAGACCGAGAAGGGCCAGGAGAGAGGAATCGTTTGAAGGGCTTGAGCTGGCTAATGAAGCTTCTTTGAATGGAGCTGACACGCTTCACACCTGGTGACTAGTGTCGTCGCATCCTGGAGGGCGGTGGGCCAGAAGAAGCCTTGCCGGAATGCCTTGCCAGCAAGGGCCCTTGACCCAATGTGGGATCCACATATGCCCCCGTGTATCTCCGCCAACAGCTCCAGTCCTTCCTCTCGAGGGATACACTTCAATTTCACACAGTTCGGCCTCTTTCTGTACAGGACGTCATCGACGAACTGGTACATGGCAGAGTGACGGGCTACTTTCTCCGCTTCTTCCTGCTCCTCAGGAAGTTCCCCTGTTTGGAGGAATCGGACGGTATGCTGTGCCCATGCTGGAGCCTGGGGCTCAACGGCGAGGGCCAAAGGCATTTCCTCCGCCATAGGAGTGGTTGTCTCAACGGCAAGAGCTTGACGCTCCGTCGGAGCCAGGCGTCCCAAGGCGGGCTCAGTGTCCTCGGCAACATCCTTGCCGGCGGCTCCGGGGAGCTCGACGGGAAAGTACTTTCCAGGCCCTGATTTCCTCCTCTTATTCTGCTCTGTCGATGGATCAACGGATGGCTGAGTTAGCTGAAGCACAAAGGTACCTGGTTCCACAGGTAGCTTGAGGGCAGCGCGTTTTGACAGGTAATCGGCGATATCGTTCTCCGCTCGGGGAACGTGTTCAGCCTGTATACCGTTAAAACGCTCTTCTAGCTTTCTCACTTCATCGACGTAGGCCTTCATCAATGGGCTCTGGTAATCCTTGTTGACTTGCTTGACGACAAGCTACGAGTCCCCCCTGATGATGAGTTTCTTGATTCCGAGGTCCGCCACGATCCTAAGACCGGCAAGCAGCCCTTCGTACTCTGCCGTATTGTTGGTTGACACCTCCCTGGGGAAGTGCATCTGGATCACGTACTTGAGGTGCTCTCCAGTGGGCGCGACAAGCAGTACGGCAGCCCCAGCGCCTTGTAAGGAGAAAACTCCATCAAAGTACATGATCCAATCACAACTTGCTTCCTTGCCGGGGAGAGCGGTCTCTTGGACTTCTTCGTCAGGCGTTGCGGTCCATTCTGCAATGAACTCCGCTAGGACTCGGCTCTGAATCATCGAGGTACTTTCAAACTTGAGGCCAAAGCTGGACAGCTCCAGTGCCCATTCCACAATTCTTCCTGTTGCATCCGGATTGTGCAATATCCGCTGTAGAGGGAAGCGAGTGATGACAGTAATCTCGTGTGCCTGGAAGTAGTGACACAGCTTCCTCAAGGCCATAAGAAGGCCGAAGAGCAGTTTCGGCACGCCAGAGTACCTTGATCTAGCCCCCTGCAGGAGGGAACAAACAAAGTAGACCGGGTGCTGCATCATTTTCTTCTTCGGCGGCACGTCAACTGGCTGTGTCGTCTCTACATTAGTGGTGTCGGGCTCTGCCGCTGTCATAACCTCATCGTCAACCTCTCTCTGTGCCACCAGTGCGGCACTGACCACGTGGTCCGTTGCCGCCAGGTATAGCAGCAACGGCTGCTGCGGCCTAGGCGCAACTAGTATTGGCACAGAGGAGAGGTACTTCTTCAAACCTTGCAATGCTGCTTCGACTTCTGGCGTCCACTCCATCGGGCCTACCTTTTTCAGGATCTTGAAAAAGGGAAGGGCGCGCTCAGCAGACTTGGAAATGAACCTGCCCATGGCGGCGACGCAACCAGCAAGCCGATGCACATCCTTGATTCGCTTGGGTGCTTCAATCTGCTCTATAGCTTTGATTTTGTCCGGATTGGCCTCTATCCCACGTTGTGACACCAAGAACCCGAGAAGCTTGCCGGACGGGATGCCAAAGACGCACTTCTCAGGGTTTAGCTTGAGATTGATCTTGCGCAGGTTTGCAAATGTTTCTTGCAAATCTGGTATGAGGGTTGCCCTGTCCTTGGGTTTGACCACTATGTCATCCATATAAGCTTCCATATTTCTATGGAGCTGGGGTTCAAAACCAATCTGGACCGCCCTTGCAAACGTCGAACCAACACTCTTCAACCCGAAAGGAATCCGCATGAAACAATACGTACCACATGGGGTGATAAATGTTGTTTTCTCTTCGTCTTCTCTTGTCATGAAGATCTGGTGGTAGCTGGAGTAGGCGTCGAGGAATGACAGCAGATCACACCCAGCCATGGAGTCAACAATCTGGTCGATGCGCAGCAATGGGAAGGGGTCTTTAGGGCAAGCCTTATTGATATATGTGTAATCAATACACAGTCTCCACTTCCCATTTGCCTTGCGCACCACGACCGGATTAGCCAACCACGTTGGATGGAGCACTCCTCTTACCAAACCCGCTGCTTCCAGTTTACGGATCTCTTCTGTGATGAACTCTTGTCGTTCCAAAGCTTGCTTTCTGACCTTCTGCTTGACGGGCCGCGCATGAGGGCAGACAGCAAGGTGGTGCTCAATCACTTCCCTCGGAACACCGGGGATGTCGGAAGCTTGCCATGCAAACACATCGACATTCGCCCGCAGGAAGGTGACGAGCGCGTCTTCCTATTTGTCGTCAAGGGTGGAGCTTATGGTAAAAGCTCCTCCCGTGCCATCCTCATTGACAGAGACCTTCTTGGTTCCCGGCGGTACGGCCCTGGGCTTCTTGTTTCCGCCGATGGAGCTCTCTGGCACGTCCTCGACGGTAGCGCTACACCCCGAAGAGGTGCGCTTACCGGAGTGGGTGTCCGAGGTCTCACCGGTCTTCTTCTTCTTCTTCCCTCCCGGGGTCCCAGCGGCAGGAGCAAATGCCCTAGCGGCGGCAGCTGCTGCAACTGCTTGCTGGTATAGTTGGTCAGCACAAACCATCGCATCTTTCTTGTCGGAGGGGATGGTGATGATCGTCATAGGTCCTGGCATCTTCAGAGTGTTGTAGGCGTAGTGTGATGCCGCCATGAACTTGGCCAGCGCTGGGCGGCCAAGGATCCCATTGTAGGGCAAGGGGATCTTGGCAACATCGAACGCGATCCTCTCCGTCCTGAAGTTCAGGTCGCTTCCAAAAGTCACGGGCAGCGTGACCTTTCCCTTGGGTTGGCTTCTTCCTGGGTTGACCCCCTGAAATGTGCCCGTCTCTTCGAGGTCTCCATCAGGAATCTGCAGTTTCTCGATCACCGCAGGCAAGATTAAGTTCAGACCGGCCCCGCCATCGACTAGCATCTTCGTCACCTTGAGGTTGCGTATTGTTGGTGAAACCAACAATGGCAAGCACCCGACCGCAGTAGTGCGATCAGGATGGTCCTCAGTGTCAAAAATGATAGGTGTGCTGGACCACTTCAGTGGCCTTTGGGCATCAAACGACGGATCTGCCGCTGTAATCTCTCACGCCCACTGTTTAAGCCGGCAGTGAGAAGTATGCAGCGAGCCGCTGTCGTCGATGCACATGGCCTCTGTAGCTTTCTGAAACTCTTGGTCGCCGGATTCGTCGTCCTCTTCGCGATCGTCGTCTTCTGGCTTTCTGTCACGGCCCCGGGCGGGCCTCTCCTGTTGCTTATCCTTGCCGCGACGGCCCGCCTGGCCGTCATGGTTCTTGCCGGACCCCTCAGAACCATCTGGGCCCTTCTCCTTGTCCCGCCTCTCATACTCAGCCCTCTGCTTCTTAGCGAGGATCTCAACCTGTCGGTAGTCCTGGAGAGCATGGCCTTTGGTGCGATGGATCTTGCAGTATCACTTGTCGGAGCTTCCTGGCTTCTCGGCAGCCGCCAAGGCCCGACAGGCGACACATCCGGCAACCTCCTTGCTGGGGTCATCTGCCTTGGTTTTCTTGGTGGAGCCGGCGTCATCAGATCCCTCGACGGCAAGCACGGCTTTTCCTTTGCGATTCCTGTTGCGGCGCTGACCTTTCTTCGCCGGGGCGACAATATCCTCATCTGAGGAGTCGGTTTCCACGCCGGCATCTTCGCCGGGGTACTTCCTCCCCTCTTCAGCTCGGGCACATTTGTCAGCAAGAACATAGAGTTCTGCTACATCTCTCACCTTGTTCATTGCCAGCTCTTTGCGCATCTTACGGTTGCGCATGTTCTGATGGAACGCGCTGATGATGCCGGCAGGGTGAACATCAGGGATATTGTACTGTACCCGGCTGAACCTCTGTATATACTTGCGGAGACTCTCGCCTCCCTTCTGGGGAATGACGTGCAGGTCGCTTGCTAGGCCATGGGCTTGGTGGCCTCCGGTAAAGGCGCCTATGAACTCATGGCACAAATCCGACCAGGAGGAAATAGAGTCTACCGGCAAGTGCATCAACCATGACATGGCGTTGGGTTTAAGAGCCAACAGAAAGTAATTCGCAAGCACCTTATCGTCACGGGCTCCGGCAGCTTGCATCGTGATGGTGTAGACGCTGAGGAACTCAGACGGGTGGGTCTTGCCACTGTACTTTTCGCCCACATCGGGTTTGAAGGTGCGATGAGTGGGCCACTGGAACTGCCGCAGCTCACGGGTAAAAGCCGGACAGCCTACCTCGTAAGGTAGGCCTCCAGGGCTCCCCGGTGCCGGGTGGCTCACAGCAGGCCCTACACACCTGTCTGATTGGTGGCGCGCTTCGCGCCGGCGCTCGATAGTGGTTCGAGTGGCTTCATGTTCTCGTTCCTGAAGAACTTGGCGCTGGTCACAGTGGGCCCGCGGGGCGGACGATGCCACGGAGATCTCGTCACCCGTAACATCGAGACGGGCTGGCGTCCGCGGTACCGGGCGAGGAGGAGGCGAGTGCATCGTGGTTGCGGCGCCGCCGGCTCTCCTGCCACTGGTGCGTGGGATTCCGTCGGAGCATCGACATGGGGGCTCCACGGACTCGGTTCGTCTTTGTTGGCCACCGCAACAAGGCTTCGAATAGTGTCTCTCCATTCATCGAGGTTCCCCATAGTGGGAGGGAAATCGAGGAGCAACTACGCGCGTGCCAGGGCTTCTGCTGGCGTTGGTGGCAGCGAAACCTGCACGGATTGTGATGCGCTTCGACTTCTGATCATGTCAGTAGGAGCTCTATCATGACCCCACGGTCGCATGCCATCTTCACCGGCGCCTCGGCGAGCGGGCAGGTCTTCTAAGTCCCGGGAGTGGCGCTCGGGGCTCTTTCCGTGGCGACGTCCGGGGTCCTCAGCGTGATCACGCCGTTCGTCGCGTGCCGCTTGAGAGGAGCACGCCGTTGCCGCCGGCGTGGGAGTCTTGGAAGCCCTCGCGTCGCCTTCGGACGGGATGGCAGTGACCTTGGAAGGCCCTGCGCCACCCGCGGAAGGCCTGGCTCCGTCTTTGGATTTTGCGGTGTGCGGCCCGTTACCAGGCGCACAAACATCGCCGCCTCCCAAACTTCGGCTGCTGGGACGGTGTTGGTGTTCGCGAACGGCGCCCCGGGTCCTTTCTGCGACTGGTCCGTTGTTCGCCCACGCCGGGACGGAATGTCCGGCTTCCGACGGGCCAACCGCCACCGTCATCTTCTTCTTGGGCACCATGACGATGAAGAAGCGTCGAACTAACTGCTAGAGCCGATTCTCACAACTGCGCCCCCTACCTGGCGCGCCAAAGATGTCGGTGCGAGGACGACACCTATGGGATCACGAGAATCCCTACGGTTGCGGGGCGCGGGGTTGTGAGAAGGGCGGATCGAACAGATAGCACACGGGTTCTTTATCCAGGTTCGGGCCGCAAGGATGCGTAAAACCCTACTCCTGCTTTGGTGGTTTGTTTATCTGTGTTCTCGGGCTAGCAATGGGGCGTGAGGAGCTCCAAAAAGCCGAATCCTCCTCCTGGTCGCCTTGGGCCTCCTTTTATAAGAAAAGGGGTTGCCACAGTGGCACACATGAGGTGGAAAGGGTACAGTGATGCGAGTTTATCCCTCGCATTACATGACAAGGCGCATTTAATGCGTCTTGCTTAGGTGTCCTTGCTTTATCGGGGACGGGGGAGAGCCCAGTCTCGTCCGTCGCCGCTCCCTTTCGTGTCGACACGCGCCCTAGCCAGCGGTGCCCGTGGTGCCATGTATTCAGGCAGGTAGCTGAGGTGGCGCAGCAGTGGGTCTCCATGAAGATCCGCTTGCCGCCATGCAAGTGCCTGCCCAACTGGTTGGGTCGGCAGCTGCATGCGAACGGTGGTAGATGTTTGGATTGGCGTGCGCCTGATGGTTGCCCTACGGGTGTCCTTCGCAAGGGCCTCGCCGTAGCCCCGGCAAGGGTCTTGCCGGGGCCCCGGCAAGGGTCTTGCCGTGGTGCCTGCCGTCATCCCCGGCAAGGCTCTCGCCGGGGGCCTTGTGATCCTCCTTGGCTGGGATCCCGCCAAGGGTCGTCATCTTCTATAGTGTGTATTTGATCTTGAATGTCTTCACAAAGATCTACATGCCACCACGGGGATGTCTCCCGAATCCTTGCCCCATGGGGGCAGTGGACTCAAGGGTGATTCGCTCCGTAGGTGTGGGGCGAGCTGCCACGGCAAGGGTCTTGCCGGGTTTGCTAAAACCGCCCCCCGGCAAGGATCTTGCCGGGGGAGTCCGCTTCGTCCCCTTTGCTCTTTGTGGTCTTGGTCTTGGCATCGTTCTACTCCTTTCGAGCCCCGGCCTTACCTTGGCTCACCTCCCTCGCCTTGCTCAGTGCAGTGGTGTCTGTGGCTCAGACTGCCCGTGCACAGTTATAGGGGTACAAAAAGTGTACCCATCTTTTTGTACACCGAGAATATGCATCACAATCACGTGTATGAGGAATTCTTGCTGATGTACATACTGTTTGCAAGAAGGACTCACGTGCATGAAGGTACATTTTCCATATTCACATCATTTGCTCTGATGCATATAGCCAAGATACATGTAACACATTGCCTACTCTGTCATGGTTATGTTCTCACATGCTTCTATATTCCATATTCACATGATTGCATACATGTAGGGGGAGCCTATGCTTGTTACATGTCTTTCCAAAGCTTTACTCACTATTCTCTACATCTTTATCTAAAGCTTTGATGTATGTTGTCATCAATTACCAAAAAGGGGGAGATTGAAAGCACAAGTGCTCCCTGGGTGATTTTGGTAATTAATGTCAACATATCTCTTGTTGGACTAACACTTTTACCTAGTATGTTTCAGACAAGTTCAACAATGGAGTGGCATGGACTAGAGGATGTTGAACCTCTTCAAGATGCTAAGGACAAAGGATTGGCTCAAGCTCCAAGATCAAGACTCTGCATCTTCTATTTTAGTGATCCAAGATCACATTGAGTCTATAGTAAAAGCCAATACTGTCAATAGGGCATGAGGTCTTGCTTAATGGCTTGCTTGCTCAAGTGCTTAATGATATGCTCCAAAGCCTTCAACTACCTTCTCACATCCACATATGTTCTAAACCCAAAGTCTAACTCGGCCCCACTGATTCTTTCCATCCGGCGCCACCGAGTTCATATGTCTTAGCCACTACCACAAACCCTAGGCAAATCGGTTACACCGATAGGGATCTCGGTCTCACCGAGATGGGATTGTAATCTCTCTGTGTATGTCCATTACCAAAATCGGTTCCACCGAGTTTGAGTAATCGGTACTAACAAGATTACAATGCAAACTCTCTGCTTAACTTATTACCGGTCCTACTGAGTTTGTGTAATCGGTCTCACCGAGTTAGCCTGACCAACTCTCTGGTTAGCTTATTACCAAAATTGGTCCCACCGAGTTTGTGTAATCGGTCTCACCGAGATTACATTAAGCCCTAACCCTAACCATATCGGTCCTACTGAGTTGCATGTCGGTCCCACCGAAAATCCTAACGGTCACTAGATTTGCTGAATCGGTCTGACCGAGTTTACCAATTCGGTCCCACCGAGTTTGGCAAGTTGTGTGTAACAGTTAGATTTTGTGTGGAGGCTATATATACCCCTCCACCTCCTCTTTATTCATGGAGAGAGCCATCAGAACGAACCTACACTTCCAGCATCCATTTTCTAAGAGAGAACCACCTACTCATGTGTTGAGGCCAAGATATTCCATTCCTACCATATGAATCTTGATCTGTAGCCTTCCCAAAGTTGCTTTCCACTCAAATCTTCTTTCCACCAAATCCAAATCCTGTGAGAGAGAGTTGAGTGTTGGGGACACTATCATTTGAAGCACAAGAGCAAGGAGTTCATCATCAACACACCATTTGTTACTTCTTGGAGAGTGGTGTCTCCTAGATTTGCTAGGTGTCACTTGGGAGCCTCCAACAAGATTGTGGAGTTGAACCAAGGAGTTTGTAAGGGCAAGGAGATCGCCTACTTCGTGAAGATCTACCGCTAGTGAGGCAAGTCCTTCGTGGGTGATGGCCATGGTGGGATAGACAAGGTTGCTTCTTCGTGGACCCTTCGTGGGTGGATCCCTCCGTGGACTCGCGCAACCGTTACCCTTCGTGGGTTGAAGTCTCCATCAACGTGGATGTACGATAGCACCACCTATCAGAACCACGGCTCAAAAATCGCCGTGTCTCCAAATTGCATTTTAATCCTCCAATCCCTTCCCTTTACATTCTTGCAAGTTGCATGCTCTACTTTCCTATGCTCATATACTCTTTGCATGCTTGCTTGATATGTATTGCAATTGATAAACTTGTGCCTAAACTCCACTCCAACTTAAAGAAGTTAAAAACTACAACTTTTGGTACTTAGTGTCTAATCACCCCCCCCCCTCTAGACACCTCTTCTCGATCCTTTCACCGCTGATGGATGCGAGGCCGATGTGCCGCCCTGTCCTCCTCTTCCCCGGGCACCGCGACGGCCTTGACCTCGCCCCCTCCCCCTTGCTCTAACGGCTGGCTCTCCCGCCACGACCTCTTGGGGAGGAGCGATGCGTTGTCTAGCTGAGACCCTCGCCGCCACCGATGAAGCGTCGCCACGCCCCCTCGCCATGGCAGAAGGAAGGAGGGAGTAGGAATGGAGAGAAGCGAATGACAAAGGATTGGGAGGCGCTGTTCCTCCCGCTCCCCTCTTTATAAAGAGGCGGGGGCGGGGCTCGGCCGCCCCTTTCGGCCAATCCGGCTCATTGAAGTGACAACGGGCAGGGCCGTCGACCGCCCTCCCCGTCCAATTGAAGGCACATGGGGAACCGACGCACACGCGCGCGACTTCCCGTATCCCGCGCACCTGTCATTCGCTCTGCGTCATGCATGCAATAAACATGACGCAAGAGACGGGCGCAATGGGACGCGTGGAGTGACGGTTCCCAAGTAAGGGCAATAAGAGCGGTAGCCCTGCGGTCTCAAGGGGACACGCAAGCCGCCTCTTTACAATCCACGGCAAGATGACGCCAGCATGCTTCGGTCACACACGCACGCGCGACCCCCACGTCACGTATTCAACACGGGTCGTGGGGAAGCGCAGCAGACGAAAAGTTTTACGACAGTAAAAACCGCCCGCCTGCCCGTGCACCGTTTTAGGCCTGGCCCAACAACGCGTTGCGCCTATGTGTGGCCCAGGCCCGGGGGCTCCTGTCAGTGTACTAAAGTAGGGGCACTCCTTTGTACCCCTTACTTGTGCGTGGGTAGTCAGAGCCACGGGCCGAAGCCACACTTAGCAGGGCGGAGATAGGAAATCAGAGCCACAAATACAGAAACAATCAGTGCAACACCCAAGACCGAGACCACAAAGAGCGGATGGACGAAGCAGGTTTCCCTGGCAAGACCCTTGCCGGGGCAGCCCTAGCAGCCCCAACAAGCCCCTTGCCGGGGCGGCTCGCCCACACCAGCGGAGTGAGCCACCCTCGAACCCACGGTCTCCAACACCATCAACCACGTTGGGCCAGGGTTCAGGAGGCACCTCCATGGTGGCATGCAGATCTTTGTGAAGACAAAGAATATTCAAGATCAGATGAGGATTGGAAGGGAACAATCCTCGACAGGATTCTTGCCAAGGAAACCCACAAGACCCTCGGCAAGATCCTTGCCGGAGACGACAGCGCGCCACATCAAGACCCTTGCCGGGCAACCCGGCAAGGCCCTTGCCAAGGGCGTCAGCAGGGCCACTGCCAGGCCCGCACCAACTAAGTCTCCACCACCGTTTACATGCAGCTGCTCGCCCAACCAGTTGGGCAGGCACATGCGTGGCAACATGCAGCTTCCAGGCCAACTCAGCACACGCCTGCGTGGCGGCATGCAGATCTTCGTTATGGCTCCACCATAGCGCCACCTCAGCGCCACCTCACCTGCTTGCCTACCTACATGGCGCCGCATGCATCCCTGGCCAGGGCGCGTGTCGAAGCGAGGAGGAGCGGTGACGGACGGGACAGGCCTCGCTCCCATCCCTGATAAGACAAGAGGACGCCTAAGCTACGCATTAAATGCGTCTTGTCCTGTAATACGAGCAATAAGCTCATAGCACTGTAGGCCTTTCCACCTCCTGTGTGCCACTGTGGCAGCCCCTTTCGACTATAAAAGGAGGCCCATGGCGTACTGGAGAGGGATTCGGCTCTTTTGAACCACACAGCCACCATAGCTAGTTCAAGAGCTCAAGAACACTCAATACATCCACCAAAGCAGGACTAGGGTTTTACGCATCCTCACGGCCTGAACCTGGGTAAACGATCCTTGTGCTGATTGCTAATCCTGCTCTTCTCACAACTCCGCGCCCCGCAACCACAGAAGGGATCCTTGTGATCCCATAGGTGTCGTTTCCCACCGACAACCGGTGTGGAGGCCACCCCCCTTTGGCCTGCCGGACATGGTTGCCTCGTTCCAGTGATGCCTGCATGGCGTCCTAGCATCTCGTGAAGCCAGGCGCCAGGCAGTCGTGACGGAGGAGGAGTCGGAGCCTCCGGAGCCTCCCGAGGCTCAGGAGCATGCTGGCTCATGAGGACCAACTTTTGTGGCGCACATCTCCAGCTACTCCAACACTTCTACCCCAACGGTGCCAGGTGACTTTTTAGTTTGTTCAGTTGAGGGCGCCCCTCGGGCTGCATTATCCTCAAGCTGTATGGGTCCGCCCTGCAGCATGTATGATTTTGCGCATCTATCAGAACTGGCTTCACCCTTTTATGAGTTGTTTCATATTATTACCTGCATGTCCAGTGCTTCGCCACCATGAATGTCGTGCGCCCATACGAACCCGCCCGTGGCCGCCTCATGATTAAGGACTGGCACGGCGTCTGTGCTCAGGTCCGTCCCTACAGCGTCAATAAACCCAAGTGGTCGAGCTCTGTCTCACGGGCCAACCCTGTGTACGTCACCTCCCATGGCCCTTCGTGCCTTATTCTCGCATGAGCTAATCATGAGTGGATAAGTTAGGGTGCTCGGCACGGTGCCTCGCCACCACGGGAGCCGCGTGCCGGTTGTCTTTCTTTAGGATCAATGCATGAGAAGACTAGGCACGGCATCTGTGCTTGGGTCCGTCCCTGTAGCATCGACAAATCCAGCAGCTGAGCTCTGTTTGGAGGGCCGGCCCCATTAACGTCACCTCCTGGGGTCGTTGGTGTTTGGCCTTCTCATGCAATATCCTCCGGAGATTCACTCGGCGCAGGTGACCTGACCATCTCACAGGATCCCAACGATCATCCTAACCAATAATTCAGGCGCAACCCACCTTGAGGTAGGGCCTCATGAGTCCCGCGCTAGCTCACGGGTGCCCATATACACCTCCTCTAGTCCTGCCGTGCAAGCCACGTGCCAGGACGGGGTTGTACACGCCCTGGAGCCTCCCCTCAGAGGGAGCTCCTACCCACGCACCAGTGGAAGTCCCATGCTCCATGCTGGAGGATGACACGGTCGAGGAGCGGCTATGCCCATGCAAGAGTGGAAGCATCATACTCTGTGCTGATGATAAACAACTGGGGGCACCCTAGCGGCTGCACTAACCTCAGGAGAGCCCCAGGTCCTGTCGCCCGGCCCCACTGCGCCAACTTTCCCCCAGGAGAGCCACGCGATGGGGTTGGGCATGGGGGCTGCATCCAGGTCACGCCTGGCGCACGCCACCCTACCAGGTCTTGGGCACCTAGTCGTCTTGCGACCCTCCCAGGCAAAAGCTAGCGAGGAAAGGTATGAGGACTCCGGATTAACCCAGACGCTGCTCGCACTTCCTTCACGGGAGCGTTCGTACGTGAAGGGGGACCCCTGAGCATCGCGACTCAGGGGCTTTACTGGTCACGTAGCCCCTCACCCGTTGGTCTCGTCCCAAAGATCCGGACAACCCAACGGCTGAGGTATGCGTGGGGCCGGGCCCTACCGACGCAGAACACTAAAGGCAAATAGAAGGAAATCAAGCATAGAAAGGAAATCGAAGAATCCTAGCAAATTATTACAAAACATAATGTTTCACGAATTCAAAGCAGAAGTTCTTATGCCTCCACAAGGCATGTTAAATATTGTAGGATAAAGATGGGAAGCACCGCCTTCAGCCTTGCTTGCTGCCACTAGCCACCTTGGGGAGCGTGTCCTCGATGGTGCCGATGTTGCCTTCACCGCCGACCGCGATTGCCACGGCCTCAGGGTCGATGTAGTGGAACCTGACCACCAGGGCGTCCACCTGCTCCTTCACGACTTCGGCAGCAGCAATCAGGGACTCGGGCGCCACCAGCTCCAACAGCGTGCCAAGGTCCAGGCTGGGGTACACGAGATGGAGGTGGCTGAAGACACGCGTCGTGGCTGTAGTGAAGAGCGCGCGGCACTCCCCTTCCACTAGGGATCCCATCGCAACAACAACGTTCTCTAGCTCGTCGAGAAGCTTGGTGAGAAGACTGGGAAGGCCACCATCCAGGGTATCCAATGGCTCATTGTACCCCTCCCCGTAAAGGGAGCGAGGCGCCGTGTGGGACTTCCGCTCGAAGGAAGTGAAGGCATCACGCCCAACCTTATCGGCCGCGTCTTGGCCATCTCCTCCGAGACGTGCTTGTTGTTGGACGCGTCGGCCGCTTCTAGTTCCTCCCTCAGTTTCTCTAGGCGGTTTTGCTCCGTGGCCTGCTCTTGGGCCGCTTGCTCTAGCTCGGCGTCGCAATCGGCAAGTGCGGCCTCTCGCACCTTGAGCTCCTCCCCCCAAGTCTAGAGCCCACGCGCATGATAGGACTGCTCCCCATGAAGCATCTTCAGCTCGGCCTCCACCTCGCTGCGGCGACTTCTAGTGGACGCGGCGTCGGCCAGCGCGACGTCGTGAGCCACTACGGCTTCCGTGGCCTCCTTCTTGCCATCTGCGACGGTAGCCTTCGCCATGCCCTAGGTTGCCCTGACGGACGAGTTGGCCTAGAGCCACCCCGAGATCATCTCCAGTCGCCCCATCGCCACCCACCCGTCAGCACCTTAAAGATCGGCCCAGAGTTGGTCCAGCACGGCGTAGGCCTCCTCCAAAGTGCCGGGCCTGGCAGAGGAACCCTGGTTCAGCGGGGTGATATCCCGAGGAGGAGGTGGCACTAGCGCCTGGACTGGCGCTATCGCAACAACAGCGGAGGTGGGGGGGCTACGTGGCCTTCGCGCCCTCCGTGGGCGCGTCAGGAACCGGCGCCCCCGGAGTCCGTCGCGCCATGGGAGCAACATCCTCCTTCTTCTTCTTCACCCCGGGGGCTGCCCTGCCTGTCAGGAGAAGGACATCGTGAGCACGATGTCACGACAGAAAGGCAAGGACAAGGTAAGGTACTTACTCGTTGCCAGCAATGTATGCTCTTTTCCAGCTGAGGAAAACGACACCCCCAAGCTTCTGTAGCAAGGGCCTTGCCGTGGACGAAGGCCAAGCCGGACACATGACGGGAGGCTCCAGAGTGGCAGCGGCAGGCGACGAGGTGAGGGCGCTGCCCTGAGGCTGTGTCGGCACCGTTTCGCCCTTCGGGGCCCCGCTGATCGGCCTCCACAGCGGGGTCCTCCCGGACCTCGTGACAACCCCGGTGGGGCACGGGGACCCCCCGACCAAGCCTTCCCCGACGTCGTCATCATCAGGAAGATCTTGGAGGATCTTGCTCTGCCACGGAAGGGAAGTCTCCCCATCCCTTCTAGGGTCGCCCCTGAGTCCTGCTCCTCTTCTTCGCCTTCTAGGAGTCCTCGCCAGAGGACACCGGCACTGGGGAGTCGGGAGGCCCGAACGGCACAAGCCCCCGCTCATTGAAGACCGGCATGGTGGCAACCAGCTCCCCCCCATTGTCGCGGTGATACAACAAAAGGTGGGCCGCTGGGAGGCCTCCTGGATCCTTCCCGAGCAAGATCTGCACGGCCTTGCCCAGCTCCTCGCTCGTTAGGTCCCCTCGGTGCAGCCGAAGGTCATCCTCTGCGCCCTTAAGGTCCCACATGGGGCGCGAATGAGCTTGGAGAGGGGCCAGGCACTACGTTAGGAACTCCCGGACGATCATGGCCCCTGTCAGCGCATCAGAGCCCTTGTCTGCTTGCATCTTCTTCAAGACCGGCGCCGCCTGGGGGTCGGTGAGCTTCTCGTGAGACCATCAAGCCAGCTTCTCCGGCGGCCCAGCGGACAGCTCCAGTGGAGTGTGGTGGCTCCGTGCGTCGAGGTAGATCCACTTGCGCCGGAAGTCGTCCACCTTATTCCCGGCCTTCATGAGCGCGTTGTCATCATGGAGCGAGATGAAGGAGATGGATCCAGAGCACTGGCTTGAGTCATGCGTCCGGAGGGAGAAGAAGTGGCGGAACAACACAATGGAGGGCTTCACCCCCACAAAGGCCTCGCAGTAGAAGGCGAAGATCGACAAGAGGAGGACGGACTTGGGTTGGAGGTGAAGCGCATGGATCTGGTCGTGGTCGAGGATGGCGAAGAAGAACTTGGAGAAAGGTGGGATGAGCCCCGCAAAGATGTTGTGGAGGAAGAAGGGGAAGAACATACCCGCCAAGGTTCCTCGCTCAGCGGAGCCAACCTGAAGCTCAGTCTCTCTCCCAACATTGTCATTGCTCGCTGTCAGCGGGATCACGACGGCGAGATGCTCGGCTTCAGTTATGGAGGATGGGCTGAGGGCCGACGCGACAGAAGGAGTGGAGTGCGCGGCCGTGCCAGCAAGCTTCGCTTTCTTGCCCGTCATTGGCGAGAAGCTTAGGAGCAAGGACTTGGTGGATCTGGAGGTGCTCTTGGCAGGAGAAGGATGAGATCTGGAGCAAGACGAAGGGAAGGAAATGAAGGCTAGGTTGCAGGAGTTGGCCTTTTTATCAGCCCTGTCAGTTGCCGAGGCAGCATGGGGAAGCGGAGACGCCCACCTCCCATCAAGAGCCACGCGTCAACTCTGTCTGCATGCGATTGGGGCCCGCGGTTGTCCGCAATTTCCCCTTGGCTTCGCCTCGAAGCCAAGAGAGAGCACGCCTTGGGCCCGAGGGCTACTTTCGATGTTCTGGGAACCGGGGTACCCAAACTTGCCTGCCTGCGGCCCACAGCATGGCTCCATCGGCGGCCTAGTATGGCCCATCTTCGGTAGCAACAAGACAAGACCCTCGCGAGGGGCCAAGCCTCGTGAGGCGGACAACATCAAGATCTCCTGAAGGAGTGGCCTCCCTAGGCGGCCTCCTGAGGAGCGGACATTTTTATGCAAGCACTCACCTCATTAGGCGGAGGTGACATCAGCCATGACGACCAAGGCCAGGCACGCGCCAGCAGGTGCAGAGCGGCAAGTTTCCTCTTGGTGCTAAGGAGGCAAGCGCAGGTGTAGAGTCCCAAGGAATCAACCAAAGTTTGCTGTTTGCGTGCAACAGGACCATGACCGCCAAAATGGCAGGATGGATGTCATCGTCGAGCCCACCATGATGTCACGATCAGAAGCTTTGCAGGCGAAGACCACCTTTCGTCAGGATCATATGTACTACTTATCCCCTTTCAAAATTGGCCACTTTGGGATCCCTTCCCTCCTAAGTTTTGATGGAAGAGGACCGAGGCCACTATAAGTATAGCTTAGCTACCCCGAGACCGAATCCCTAGAGCTTATCACAAGAACAAGCCACCTAAGGCTGTTCTTCCACTTGTACTAGTTCATCCTCAGCCCCCGCGAGGCTAATCCACCACAAAGCAGGAGTAGGGTTTTACACCACATGGTGGCCCGAACCTGGGAAAACTGCCGTGTCCATTTCCTTCCTGTTCGTCGAGCTAGGTCGTGAGAGCAGTGTGTTGATCGGTTGAGAGGTTGAGTTCTTCGCACACGCCCCTGAGTTTGAACCTTTCTTGGGTCTGTGGAGCCCGGAATCCGGTAGATATTTCGACTACTTATCTTTAGGAAGATCAACATGAGAAGCAAAAGATTCACAAAGGAAGCTACTTTCTCAGAGTCAAGTCCATATTTAGTGCTAAACTTTTGAAAAGCATCAGCATTCATAAAAGATTTAACACAATCAGACATAAGCTCATACCTGACTCTCTACCTTCGTCGAGTTCCCAATCTTCAGAGTTGCGTTTAATTCTTCCTAAAAGGTCCCACTGGAATTCAATAGTCTTCTTCATAAAAGAACTAGTACATGAAGTATCGAGCATGGATTGATCATTACAAGAAAGCCGAGCATAAAATTCTGAATAATAATTTCTCTTGAGAGCTCATGATTGGGGCATGAATATAACATTGACTTAAGCCTCCCCCAAGCTAGAGCGATACTTTCTCCTTCACGAGGCCAAATATATAATTCCGATCACGATGAACTAGATGCATATGATAATTTTTTGATGGAATTCAATTTCAACCGATTCCAGTTCCAAGATCCAATATCATCGCATAGCCTATACCATGTAAATGCCTTTCCCTTCAAAGATAAAGGGGGAAACCTTCTTCTTAGCTTCATCTCCGGGTAAACCTTCAAGCTTAAACAATCCACAAATTTCATCCACATATATCAAGTTCTTATCAGGATGTTCGGTTCCATCTCCTGCATAAGGATTAGCTAGCAGTTGTTCTACCATACCCGAAGGAATTTCATATTCAATATTTTCAGTAGGTGTAGTAGGTTGAGGGGTAACTAATTCTGGTTCCGGTCGAGGTGAAGATACCCCAAACAAACCACTCAAAGGATGATTCAATTCGTATTGAGGGGTACACATGAATTTGATCTAGTCACTTTCATCATGTTGGTTCAATTCGTGTTCGCTACTTTGATAATTTGGTACGTGGGTGGACTAGTGCTTAGGTGTTGTTCTTACTTGAAAAAACCTCCTACTTATGATAAACCCCCTCGCAAGCATCCGCAACTATGAGAAAAGTATTAAGAATAAATTCTAACCATAGCATTAAACTTTTGGATCCAACCGGTCCCTTATGGAATAACACATAAACTAGGGTTTAAGCTTCTGTCACTCTCGCAACCCATCATCTAATAACTACTCCACAATGCATTCCCTTAGGACCAAATATGGTGAAGTGTCATGTAGTCGACGTTCACATGACACCACTAAGGGAATCACAACATACATATCATCAAAATATCGAACACATATCTAGTTCACATGATTACTTTCAACATGATTTCTCCCATGACCTCAATAACAAAAGTAACTACTCACAAATGATAATCATGCTAAAGATCAGAGGGGTATTAAATAGCATAATGGATCTAAACATATAATCTTCCACCAAATAAACCATATAGTAATCAACTACAAGATGTCATCAACACTACTAGTCACCCACAAGCACCAATCTATAGTTCCGGTACAAAGATTGAACACAAGAAATGAACTAGGTTTTGAGAGGAAATGGTGTAGTTGAAGATGTTGATGGAGATTACCCTCCCCAAGATAGGAGAGTTGTTGGTGGTGATGATGACGATGATTTCCCCCTCCGGGAGGGAAATTCCCCCGGCGGAATCGCTCCGACGGAGGACAAAAGTGCTCCTGCCCAAGTTCCACCTCAAGACGGTGGCGCTTCATCCCGAAAGTCCTCTCCTTATTTTTATAAGTCAAAATGACTTAAATACCAGAAGAGGAGCACCGGAGATGGGCTGGGCTGAGCACAACTCACCAGGGCGCACCTGGGGGGCCTGGCGCACCCTAGTGTCTTGTGCTCACCAGGTAGCCCCCCTCCGGTAGTTATTTGCTTCAGTATTTCTTATTTATTCCATAAAAAATCCTCGTGAAGTTTCATCTCATTTGGAGGTGTGTAGAATAGGTAGCCTTATGTAGCTTTTTCAGGTTCAGATTTCCAGCTGCCGGAATTCTCCCTCTTTGTGTGTACCTTGCATATTATGAGAGAAAAGGCATTAAAATTACTCCAGAAATCATTATTATGCATAAAAACATTATAAATAACAGTAGGTAAACATGATTCAAAGTGGACATATCAATTACTAATTTTGCTAGTTGGAAGCATAAGATGAAAATGCATATTATTGGTCATAACCCCGCCGTTTGGGCTATTGTGCATATTGGTTTGCAAGGTGAATACTTCAAGGATGAAAGAGAACCAGATCATGAAGTGTTCGTGGAAGAATTGAAGATGTTGTAGTACAATGCTCAAGCTTGCGATATTCTTTTCAACAGATTGTGCCTCGAAGAATTCAACAAAATCAGCCGCCTTGAGAACAAAGGAAATTTGGGATACTTTGGTTGATATGCACGAAGGTACCAAGTCCATCAAGGAATCCAAATTGGATGTGCTTCAAAGTCAACTTGACAAGTTCAAAATGAAGGATGGTGAAGGAGTCGCTGAAATGTACTCTAGGCTTGCTCTCATCGCAAAGAGATTGCTGGCTTAGGAAGCGAAGAAATGACCAACAAATTCATCATCAAGAAGATCCTATGAGCCTTGGATGGAAAATATGATGCCGTGTGCACCTTGATCCAAATGATTCCCAATTAGAATGATCTCAAGCCAACGGAAGTCATTGGTATAATTGTTGCTCATAAGATGTCACTCAAGGACAAGGAAGAGCTCCACAACAATTCAAGTGGTGCTTATAAAGCTTGATGTGATGCTCCTACAATTTCAAATGAGAGACAAGTCTTCAATGAAGAATTGGTCTTAATGGTGAGGAACTTCAACAAGTTCTACAAGAGTAGAAGCAAATAGAGAAGTTCCAAGTCAAGGTCCTACAATGACAAAAGATCTTCTAGTCGTAATTGCAATTGCTACAATTGTGGAAGACATGGACACTACTCCAATGAGTGTATGCTCCCTACAAGAGAAGATTAGATTCACCTAAAAGGAGAAGTAAAAGATATGAATCACCACCAAGAGAGAGAAGAAGTAGAGATGATCGTTATGAATGAAGACCTTCTCATAGAAGCAAGGATTTGGAAAGGAAGGACAATTCATCAAAGAGCTACACAAGACGAAGACATCAAGCTCATTTTGGTGAATGGGCATCCGGTTCTGACTCCGACAACTGCTCCAGGAGAAGCTATCACTCTGACTTCGAATATACTCAAGATGAAGGAGTTGCCGGTCTTGCACTTGTGTCATCCAACTCCTACGACATATTTGACTCACCAAATGAAGGAATTGGAAGATGCTTCATGGCTAAAGGCCCCAAGGTATCACACCCCGAGTATGTTGATTTCAATAGTGATGAAGATGATTTTCTAGCTGATGATGATTTACTTGTTGACAACACTAGTGATGAAAACTATGATGAAATTACTATTAACCATGCTAATCTGAAAGTGCGTTATATCGACTAGAGGGGGGGTGAATAGGCGATTTTTATGAATTCTTCACTGAGGAATTTGTTGGTGAGGAAATTCCTAACTGAAGAACTACATGCAGCGGAATAAGTACTCAAAAGTAAACATAACAGAACACAAGCATAGTCATCATGATGAAATGAAGACAAGCACAGAGTACAGAAAGCGTAAACATAGGATAACACAAGAAAGAATACGGACAGACTAAAGAAATTGAACTGAGGAAATTGAGAAAGTCTTCAGTCAAAGTCTTCAAATAGATATGAACAGGCACACAACAACAGACATGAGGAAATGAAAGAGTTGAGGAAATAGAACTAGTAAGCTCGGTGAAGACAATGATTTGGTAGACCAGTTCCAACTATTGTCTCAGTTGTACATCTAGTTGGAGCGGCTGAGTATTTAAACTTGAGGACAGCCAGTCCCGGACATACAGTCCTCACCGTATTCTCCTTGAGCTAAGGTAACACAGACCTCACCCAATCACTCATGTTAAGTCTTCAGGTGACTTCCGAACCTTCACAAACTCGGTCACTCGGCGATCCACAATTCCTCTTGGATGCTCTAGACCTTGACGCCTAACCGTCTGGAAGAAGCACAATCTTCAAAGGAAACAAGCATCGGATCCACGCAGGATCAATCTCTTCAGTGATGCTCAATCACTTTGGGTTTGTAGGTGTTGGGTTTGGATTCTCCTCACTTGATGATTTTCGCTCAAAGTCCTCGGAGGATGGGATGCTCTCAAATGACAAGTGTCAATTTCTCTCGGAATAGCCAACCAGCTAGTGGTTGTAGGGCGCGGCTATTTATAGCCTAGGGAGCAGCCTGACATGATAAGACATAAATGCCCTTGTCTGATATGACCATTAGGTGGTTAGATATTTTGGGACAGCTGGCGCATAGCACATCAATGGTTGGAATTTTGACTGTCAAATTCCTCAGGGCTATCATGTTCCTCACTGTGTAGGCAATTCGCACTGGCGAATTCCTAACTCCTCTGTCAGAACTAATTTCTCAGAGACCATAAGAACTTCGTCTCTGTCACTGAAGAATATGACTGAACTGTATGAGATTTCAATGGCTTCACTCGAAGGGATTGGTAGGTGTAGGATTTTGAGTTGAGCATCACATGGAAATTTTCCCTTAGTATTTCCTCGACCCCCTTTAACAGTACGATGTTTCCTATGACTCAAGAAAGAGAAAATGAAACTCTTCGCGCTTCATGTTCCTTGAATGAATACCAAGTCTTCAAGGTCACACCAATTTCTTCACTTTCAAAGTCTTCAGAAAGTCTTCAGCAATCCAAAGTCTTCAGTTGAAGAACTTCATTTTTAGGG
Organism: Triticum aestivum; assembly: GCF_018294505.1. Classification (NCBI taxonomy): domain Eukaryota; kingdom Viridiplantae; phylum Streptophyta; class Magnoliopsida; order Poales; family Poaceae; genus Triticum; species Triticum aestivum. Next base: position 321,636,804 of record NC_057804.1, on the reverse strand, counting down.
GTCGACTTTCTCTGTAAATATCAAACTCCTCATAGATTTATAGACCTGTGTACACTCACAAACGCATCAGTCACTTAACCTATAAGTCTTCAATACACCAAAATCACTAAGGGGCACTAGAAGCACTTACAATCTCCCACTTTTTGGTGATTGATGACAATATAGGTTAAGTTTTCAACGAGGATAAATATATGAAGTGTAGATACTGACATTGAGGAATTTGATGGCAAGATATAGAAGAACACCCCATGAAGATGTGCATAGTGAGGAATTTTCTTTTGAAGCAATGCACACTTGAAGAGTATAATCATGGAGATCTCCCCCTATATCTTGTAATTCATACACGCATTTGACACATAATATGAAGAATTTGAAATGCATGATGAAATATGGTGACTGATGTAATTCAGCATGCATGCATTGACATTAATGAGGAATAAGCATGTAGAAGAACACATCAAAAGTATCAAGCCACCATAGAGTTTAAGATTACAACTCGATCCAGCAAAGTCATCAGAAGAACGAGAGTTGTAACTTAGCAAAAAAAACGCCCATATAGGATAGACCCGCTTGAAGACTAACTCAAGTTCTCCCCCTTTGACATCAAATGACCAAAAGGGTTGAAACTAAGGACTAACGCCCCTAAAGAATATCATGATAATGGAGGAGCGCCAGCGTTGTCAGGGTCTTGAGTCATTGTAGGGCCTGCTGCAGTGTCGTCCAAGTCTTCATACTCGTCTGTGGCACGCGATGAAGAATATGATCTGGCCACCAAGGAAGGAACCTTGACCTTCTTGTATTTCTTCGGTGGAGGAGCAGACCAGTCAAAGTCTTCCTTGAAGCCCATTTGCTTCAGATCTTCTTCACCGTATAGATGTGACAGAATTGCCCAGGTGCGATCAAAAACTTCATGGAGGTAGTAATGGTTTTTCTTCACGGCATTATGTGTAGAGGTCATGTTGTGAAGAATAGAGCCAAACTGACGCTTAACCCATTTGTGGTTTCGATCCACCTTCTGGTGAAGACTTATAAGCAGCTCACGGTCAGTCATCACATGAGGAGCAGTAGCTTGAGGACTTGACTTGGTAGCATTGGTAGCAGAATCATGAGTGGCAGAGTCATCATTGGTGGAGTAAGATGCAGCTTTGCGGAACTGACCATCGAATGGATGAATGCCTTCATCAATAACGGCTGGTGACTTGCCCTTCTCATCAGATGAGGAAAATGTCCGCTTGAGGACTTCAATCGGGGGCAAGTAGCTGAGGTGATTCTGAAAATCAGCCTTGTAGTTGAGTGAAGACCTTGTTCTGAGGAATCTCATGATCCACGGCGCGTAAGGCTTCAGCTCAAATGGTGAAAGTGCAACATTCGCCAGAGTCCTCATGAAGAAATCATGATAGTTTATGGGGATGCCATGCATTATGTTGAATAGCATATTCTTCATCATCCCAATAATTTCTTCATCGGATGAGTCATGGCCTTTGATAGGACACATGGTCTTTGTTAGAATGCGATAGATGGTTCTTGGCACATAGAGCAATTCCTTCACGAGGAATTTGGTCCTTGGGGCTTGACCAGGCTTCAGAGGCTTCATGAGCACTTGCATATAGTGAGCAGTGAGTTCAGGCTCATCATACAGACAACGAGCACCTTCAGGTGGAGGACTGAGTGGCGGGGCACGAAGCAATTCAGAGGCTGGTGCCTTGTAATGAGTGTTTTCTGTCATCCAGTCCAACACCCAGGAGTTGACGCCAGCAACATCACATGTGATATGCAGCATGGCGTAGAACTGAAGAATAAGCTCTTCATTCCAATCAACTATGTCTGAACAAAAGTTGAGAAAGCCTGCATCATGAAGCATACTAAGGACTTGAGAGAAGCAAGGCATTAATTTCATGTCCACGTGAGGAATGTGCTCGTGGTCGAAGACTTTGTCCTTGTTGAAAAGCAGTGAGGAATAGAAGTTGGCCTGGCTGGCAGTCCAGAAACGCTTCCTTCTAAGACGAGCATTGTCATATGGATCAAATTCAGTGAAGAACACATGCTCGCCGAAGAAATCATCAGCCTTGAATTTTTTCTTCTTTGAGAAAGGATCCTTTGGCTTGGGCTGAGGAGTGTCAGTCAATTGCATCACCCCCTCTAGAATCGCAATCTCAGGTTTCTCAGGCTGAGGAATTTCAGGCTCTTCTGCATCTTCAGCCTGGTTCTTCATTTCTTCGTTTACATTTTCTTCGGCACTAGTGGCTGGAATTTCTTCATGAACACTTGGGGTTGCATGAGGTTCTTCAGATCCCATTTACACTTCAGTAGCAGCAGGGGACTGAGGAATTGCTTGGAGTGGAGTGAACATTGGAGAGTTGGGGTGCTGACTGTCCCAAAAGTCATCATTGAGCACAGGTGTGGTACAGCCAATGTCCACATCCTCATCTTCCATTTTTTCGACACCTGCCTCTTTAGTAGTGAACTGAGGCATAGGTGAGGAAATGACTGGGGTTGAAGGGATTTCATCCACTTCAATTTCTTCGTCCAGCTGCTCTGTCGAAGCAGCAGAAGGAGTTTCTTCATCAGATTCATTGGGAATCACATAATCTTCACCAAAAGGAACAAGGTCCTTTGATGGCATGAAGGAGACAGGAATGACATCAATTGGGTTGTCAATTGAACTAGTCAGAGGCTTCATCTTCTTCGGAGCTGAAGAATTTGATGCCTTCCTTTTCTTCACAGCTGCATGCTCTGCAGCCTTGGTCTTCTTCACATCTGATGTAGATGGAAGGATCGGAGTTGGTGTAGGCGCAGGAGGTGCAGAGGACTTTGGATCATTTTCTTCAGGGCCAACTGATGCAGTTTCCCTGTCTTCTTCACTTTCCTTAGGCGCACCACTAGTGGATGCCTGGGAATATCTTCAGCGGCTGGAATGGAGTCATCACCCCTGGCACTCTCATTTTCTTCAGCAGCCTGATTGTCATCAGCGGTGCTGGCATGTTCTTCAGTAGGCTAAGGAGATGCTTCAGCCGGTGTAACTTCAATGTGCATAGGAGGAGCAGCACTTGAAGTTAATTTCTTTGTCAGATTGACGAACCAAACCTTGGCGCTCTTCTAATCAGCATAGTACCGATCGAATTCATCACTTAGTTGCTTGATTTCAACTTGCAAGGCAATGAGCTAATCAGGGGTAAGAGTGAGGACATTGTCCTTAGGTAGCGTTGTTTCTTGTACTGCGCTTTGTTCAGACTTCTGCCTTGGTCAAATTTCCACTTTTCTTCCTCAATGAAGGCAGTCAGAACATGACTTTGACCAGGATTGAGGTTCATCTCCGGCAAAGGCGTGTTAGGGTCCTTGTGCCATAGGTCAATGTCATCGAGGATCAACTTTGGATCCAACATCAGTGGCACATTGCTACCTTTGGCTCTAGCGGCCCTAGCTTGCCTGTCTCTGGTGATTTTGGCAAGTTCTTCATCGTCAGCCTCATCGTCATCAGAGGGAACTTGGAAGGCGACCTGCTTCTTGTGAGGACTTGGTCGAAGGCCTCGTCCAGCAGTGGCCTTTTTCTTTAGCAGAGAGGGGCCAGCTGAGGATTTTGGTGCAGCTGAGGAACTTGCAGATGCTCCTGAGGCAATTGAGATGCCTTGGGTCCTTTGGCACGTGGCGAGATGCATAGGTGCCAAGGATTTGGTCGGAGCAGCTGAAGACTTTTTCAGAGGAGCTGAGGACTTTGAAGGAGCAGTCTGAGGAATTGGCCGTGAGGGCATTGAAGGAGAAACGCTTGACTTATACGCAGGCTTCTTATGCATCACCTTCTTCGGCTCACTAGCAGAGGCCTCAGCAGAGGCAGCAGGAGCAGCAGAGTCTGCGCTTAATTTCTTCACTGCTTCCTTTGCTTACTTGGCCAGTTTGGCCTGGCGCTTTGCCCATTCATCAGCATAGTTCTCAACGCGCTTGAGGCTGGTGGGATCTGCCACTTGGCCTGGTGCCAATGGAGGTCTTGAGTATGGAGGGTTGAGCGCGAATTGCTTCATATACTTGGGAGTAACATACCTATACTCCCTCCATTCCCGTGCCCATCTCCTCTCTATCCGTTGAATGCGCACCTTGCGCTGATTCTTGTCCTCCATGCCAAATTTGGCCTCATCAGGAGTGCAATATCCAACATAAATGTCCTCAAGGATTTCAAAGGCAATATTGACCTCAGGCCTCTTTCCTCCCTTCTATGGCTTCTTGTCAGCCATTTTCTTCAGCTGAGGAATATGAACAACTGAAGTTTCTGAAGAGTTGTGCAACTTTTCTTCGAGGAATGCTGCAAATGAGTTAAGTTGATGAGAACCTAGTGATTCAGCAGCGGACATTTGTACCTGTGAACAGAGTATAGTTGCGAGGAATTTGGAGAGGTCATATGCGTTCTCAGAAGGTTTTTCAAAAAGAATAGGTTTGAGGAATTTGACCAGATGAGTCTTGAGGAATTTCACTAAGTGTTGTTTGTCTTAGGTTCCAGAGTTGTATAGATTCAAAATCCACACAATGGAGGAATCTTGAAGAAAAACATTGCTTAGAGAAATGAATCAAGAACAGATGACATGTGAGGTGTTCATGTGTGTGAAGATTTGAAGAATAAACACCTTTGAAGATTTTGAAGAAAACATAAGAATCAAAGAGGGTAGTAAAAGTAACTTTTAATTACCCAAAGTGAAGAACACGACGAATTGGGAAGTGTAGATGTGAAGTTCGTCAGTTCAGATCTTCCACGCCCTAACTCGGCAGAGGAAGACGGCTACGACGGCAGTGGAGTGAACAAATCCGCAACCGACGCGAGTACGACGGCGACGAGGTTGAGGCAGTGAAACTCTTCCTCACCGGCGATGATGAAGTAGCGGTGGCGCTAGGGTTTGGGAAGCTCGAGCTGGAGTGAGAGTGAGCGAGCTGAAAGTGAAGTGAGGAAGAGGCAGGGGTATTTATAGAGGGAGTGAAAAATTGTACGCCCAAGGAAATCAGACGAACGTGCCCCTGGCCCTTCGCATTCGCTTGACATGTGTCACCCACGTACTGAGAGGTAGCGATTGTGAGGATCGTGGGTGAATAGATAAGTATTGTCGTGAGAAGCGGAACGGTTTGAGCGACAAAGCCGAAAATTCAGATAAGATAAGTTAAAAGTTCCGTTCGCAAATTCTTTAACTGTCAAGGACACAATGAATATTTTGAATGAGTTTCAATTTGAACGCACATGAGGAATTTGTGAATAGACTGGGTTCAGTTTAGCATAGAGCGGGAAGGGTCAGATCACATTCAGTTAGCATATGAAATCAGCTTGAAGAATTAGCAATAAGTGAATGATGTAGAGGACATAAAACACATATATAGATAATCAATTGAAGAACAACACCAGAAAGAGTGAAGACAATGCAAAGTTAAAGAATTTTGAAAAAACCCTGAGGAATTATAAAAACAAAGAAAAACTCAAATTGAAGATTTCCAACTTTGGGTGGTGGCGTAACCCACCATATAAGAAAGCTGATTTCAAACACCGCATACAATTGTCGTAGGGCTCTGAGAGTCAATTTCTTCACACTTAGAGGGTTAGTCTTCATTGATTGAAGAAAAAGGTTACTTTGTGTGTTGCGCATCTAAGTCATCAAGTCAGGATAAGTGTTAGGATGTGTGTCCATTTCAGAGAACATTCGAAGATTCTAGGATATTTAGCTCACACCGCAACTTGCTAAATCTCTTCTAATCCAAGGGCTTAGTGAAGATATCGTCCAGTTGATCTTCAGTGCTAACGTGGTCGATGGAGATGTCGCCCTTTAACACATGATCATGAAGAAAATGATGACGAATCTGGATGTGCTTTTTCTTCGAGTGCTGAACTAGGTTATGAGCAATCTTGATAGCACTCTCATTGTCACAGTAGAGAGGCACATTCTTCACGTTAACGCCATAGTCCTTGAGTGTTTGCTTCATCCATACTAGTTGAGCACAACACGATCCAACAGCAATGTACTCAACTTCTGCAGTGGAGAGTGATACGCAGTTCTGTTTCTTCGAGGACCAACAGACCAAAGATCGTCCAAGGAAATGGCATGTGCCTGACGTTGACTTGCGGTCCACGTGATCGCCAGCATAGTCAGAGTCTGAATATCCAATGAGATCAATAGAAGAGCCCTTGGGATACCATAATCCAAGTGTTGGTGTGTGAGCTAAGTATCGAAGAATATGCTTCACAACCTTATGGTGTGATTCCTTCTGTGTAGCTTGAAATTGGGCACACATGCAAACACTACGCATAATATCCAGCCTAGATGCACATAGGTACAATAAAGAGCCAATCATGGAACGGTATACCTTTTGATCAAAGTCTTTACCATTTCATAAGTGCATAGATGGCCATTTGTGGGCATTGGAATTTTGACCCCTTTGCAATCTTGCATGCCTAATTTCCTCAATACGTCCTTGAGGTATTTCTCCTGAGATATGAATATCCCATTGCGCTGTTGACGAATTTGAAGACCTGAGAAGAATTTCAATTCTCCCATCATAGACATTTGATATTCTTCACTCGTCATATAGGCAAATTCATCACTATATCGTTGGTCAGTACAGCCAAAAATGATATCATCAGCATATATTGGGCACACAAACAATTCATCATCATAAGATTTAGTGAAAAGAGTTGGGTCGAGTGAACCGGGTTTGAAGCCTTTCTTCATGAGGAATTCCTTCAAAGTATCATATCACGCCCGAGGGGCTTGCTTGAGGCCATACAGGGCCTTGTTGAGTCTGAGAACTTTGTCAGGATTCTTTGGATCTTCAAAACCTGGGGGTTGAGCAACATATACTTCTTCCTCAAGCTTACCATTGAGGAATGCACTTTTCACATCCATTTGTTGTAAGATAGTATCATGATGGTTAGCATAAGCAAGTAATATGCGAATAGCCTCAAGTCTAGCAACAGGTGCAAAGTTTCATCAAAGTCAATTCCTTCAACCTGTGTGTAGCCTTGAGCTACAAGCCGTGCCTTATTCCTCACAACAAGGCCATTTTCATCTTGCTTGTTGCGGTAGATCCACCTTGTGCCAATAATGTTGTGCTTGCGAGGATGTGGACATTCGACCAGTTCCCAGACGTTGTTGAGCTCGAACTGATGTGATTCTTCTTGCATAGCTTGAATCCACTCAGGCTCCAGAAATGCTTCATCTACCTTAGTGAGCTCTGTGATAGAGACAAAAGCAAAGTGCCCACAAAAGTTAGACAAATGTGAAGATTTTGAGCGTGTGAGAGGACCTGGTGCTTCAATGTCATTGATGATCTTCTCGATTTGCACTTCATTTGCAATACGAGGATTAGCGGGTTGTCTTGGAGGGATTTGATCTGCATTTTCTTCAGGAGCATTTTCCTCAGCACCATTTTCTTTAGGTGCACCAGCTCGACGTTCATCACGTTCTGGAATGAATTCTTCAGTAGATTCTCCAGTGGGAATGACATCCTCAGTAGCTTTGAACTTGATGGATTCCTTAGGTGCTGGTTCATCTATCACAAAAGGTAGGTGCTCTCTTTGCGAGCCATTAGTTTCATCGAACCGCACATCTACAGTTTCAACAACCTTGTGAGGAACGTTGTTGAAGACTTTGTAGGTGTGCGAGTCCTTTCCGTAACCAAGCATAAAACCCTCATGTGCTTTCCGTGCAAATTTAGAATTGTGATGACGATCTCTAATCCAACATTTAGCACCGAAGACTTTGAAGTAACTCACATTGGGTTTCTTGTCAGTGAGGAGTTCATAGGCAGTTTTCTTGAAGAATTTGTGAAGATATACTCTGTTGATGATGTGGCACGCAGTATCAATAGCCTCACTCCAGAATCGACGAGGTGTCTTGCATTCATCAAGCATAGTGCGAGCCATCTCAACAAGAGTTCTGTTCTTGCACTCCACGACGCCATTCTGCTGAGGAGTATAAGGAGCAAATAACTCATGAGTGATACCAAGTTCATCAAGATAGTCATCAAGACCGGAATTCTTGAACTCAGTCCCATTGTCACTTCTGATGTGCTTGATCTTCACACTGAAGTTGGTTGAAGCCCTCGAGGAAAATCATTTGAAGACTTCCTGCACCTCATGTTTGTAAGTGACAATGTCTACCCATGTGTAACAAGAATAATCATCAACAATAACAAAGCCATATAGATATGCATCATTTGTAACAGCAGAATAATGATTAGGACCGAAGAGATCCATGTGAAGCAATTCAAATGGTCGAGTGGTAGTCATGATAGTCTTCGCTGGATGCTTGGCCTTTGTCATCTTTCCAGCTTCACAGGCCCCGCATAAGTGATCCTTGAGGCATTTGACATTCTCAATGCCAATGACATGATTCTTCTTCGCGAGCGTGTGCAGATTCCTCATGCCAACATGACCAAGTCGTCGATGCCATAGCCAACCTTTTGAAGCTTTTGCAAGTAAGCATATGGCTGGTTGTGGTCCTGTAGAGAAATCAACAATGTACAAGTCTCCTCTCCTAAAGCCTTCAAAGACTTTGGAATTGTCAGCTTCCATGATCACAACACAATGATACTTGCCAAAGACAAGAACCATATCAAGATCACAAAGCATTGAGACAGACACGAGGTTGTATCCTAAGGACTCAACAATCATGACTTTGTCCATGTGTTTGTCCTTAGAGATCGCAACCTTACCTAGACCCAGTACCTGACTTTTGCCTTTGTCAGAGAAGATGATATTCTTCATATGTGATGGTGATAAAGGTGCATCCATCAACAGATTCTTGTCACCAGTCATGTGATTTGTACATCCACTATCGAGGACCCACTCATTGGCTTTGGGTTGATCATCCTGCAAATGAATTAGTACAACTTACGAACTCATATACTTCATCAGTGAAGAATATGACATCAATATCATCAGATCAATTTCTTCGAGCAATAGAACAGATAAATTGGTATGAGGACATGTGAACTGAAAGTTCATTTCATCATGATTAGCCTGCATCCTATCAGGCACTGTTTAGGTCTCCAGCAAATTCTTCAGACGTTTTGAGCAGGTCTGGAGACCTGACCCTGCAAAAGAGATTAGTTCTTTTTCTTCACCACCCACATCTGAAGGGGTGGCAAAGAATTCATCACTCTGAGAGCACCATATGAGAAAGGTGGCATAGACGCCAGTTCACTTCATTTCACATAAGAGGGGTTAGGGCAAGCATATGAATAAGCAGAGAAATTCTTCGAGGACTTATGAACGTAATGATTTGAAGAATAATGCTCATACTCATAGCCCTTAGCTCTACCCTGCGAAATAGAGGGGTTAATTAGTACGATGATGATCATATGGGGACTTTGATCCTTTTGAGGAGTTTGATCCACGTGAGGAATTTGGTCCATATGAGGACTTGGATCCATATGAAGAATTTGGTTCATATGAAGAGTTTGATCTGGAGTTTTTATTCTTCACAGGTGGTGTCATGAGGACATTCACCTGAAGACTTTCAAGACAACTTTTGGGAACCCAGATTTTCTTCATAGGTGAACCATTCCTACAGTTAGTGCCAACATATCTAGCAAATATTTCACCATTCAGATTTTTGAACAGTTTATAGTTGGAGTCAAATGACTCATCAGAAGAATGAGGAGATTCAGATGTAAAGCCAGATAAATTGGATGGATCAACTGGAGGTCCCTTTGCAGCAACCCATGAGGTTTTGGGGTACTGATCAGGCTTCCAATATGTTCCATCAGCATTGAGTTTCCTCTCAAAGGCAATGCCCTCTTTCCTAGGGTTTCTGTTGAGGATCTGCTTTTTGAGCACATCACAAAGAGTCTGATGCCCTTTGAGGCTTTTGTACATGCCTGTCATGTAGAATTCCTTCAGCCCTGCATCAACAGTGATACTTGCATTGTTCTCAGATGAGGAATTAGTGATAGCAAAGACAGATGAAGAATTTGTAGCATTAGAAACATTCGAACATTCAGGTGAAGAATTAGCAGTTTCACGTTCAATGCACTTCAGACATGGAGGAACAAATTCTTCCTGAGTAGCCTGATTTGTTGAGCAAGTAATTAATCGCACTCCTTCTAAAGATCTTCATAATACACTCTTAGCTTTTCAAGATCTTGCTTTCTTTGAAGAAATTCATAAGAAAGCTTCTCGTGATCAGATAAGAGACTGTTATGATGACCTTGAAAGTTGTCAAACTTGGACTGAAGTCTCTGAAGATTTTCAGTCAAGGTTTTAGTGTGATCCTGTAAGTGCATCTAGTGCCACCCCTAGTTGGTTTTGGAGTATTGACGGCAAAGTTGGTTGACGGACTAATGTGTTTGTGAGAATTGCAGGATAACGCAGGTAGTGTCCCTCATTGATTCGGTTTACCTACCGGAGATGACCCCTAAAAATGTATGAAGACATTGAAGACAATGGTGGTATGTGAAGATAGTCACATTGAAGACTATGACATGAGAAGACATTGAGCGAAGACTATGAAGCGCAAAGACTGTGTTGTTTCGTTGTTCCATTTTCTTCTTTGTTGAGTCATAGGAACCACCGTACTGTTAAGTGGGGTCCAAGTGAGCAAAGTCAGAGTGACTGAAGTGATGCTCAACCCAAATCCTATGTCTTCGAGCGAAGACAATGAGAGCAAATCTTATCGAGAGCTGGATGAGTCAGCTTTGCTTGTAGCCCAAGTAAAGTTGCCGTGTGTGTTTGAAATCTGACTGTTGGAACACGTGTCAGTTCCTTAGTGACCCAGGGTCATTTCGGACATATCAGGTCGGGTTGCCTTGTGGCTATAAATAGCCCACCCCCTACACCATAAATTGGTGGCTGCTCAGAGTTAGTTTACGGCTTTTGTCATTATGAGAGCAACCCACCTCGAAGCTTTTGAGAGAGAAATCCTTGCGAGGACAAAGCCCAAACACCCAGAGCCAAAGAGTGTTAGGCATCACTGAAGTCTTTCTGTCTGTGTGACCTGAAGACTTATTACACTTGAGGACTGTGTATCCTCCAGCCGGTTAGGCGTCGTGTTTTGAGCATCCAAGAGTCATTGTGGATTGCCGGTGAACGAAGTATGTGAAGGTTCGGAAGTCTACCTTGAAGACATACCAGAGTGATTGGACGAGGACTGTGTGTCCTTAGCTCAAGGGGAATAAGGTGAAGACGCGGTCTTCTAAGTTGAATATAAGCCTCCCTAACCAGACGTACAGTTGTCACAGCAACTGGAACTGGTCCAACAAATCTTGTGTCTTCAACAAGTGACTGGTTCTATCCCTTCCCTCCTTTACTTTGAGTTTGTCTTCGTGAAGTCATTGCTTATTTGTCTTATCTGTTTGACTTCATTGCTTGACTACTATCGTTGATTGGCTTCATACTATCTTCCATCCTGATCCTTACTACCTAGCTGCTATTAGTCTTTGTACGTTCACATTATTGCATACTTGAATATGGCTTGCTTGTTGTAATTTATCTTCCATTGCATATCAATTAGGTCATTTCTATTGTTTGTCTTTGAAACTTCCACGTTTTGAAGACTTTGATAAAAATCTCCTATTCACCCCCCTCTAGTCGATAACTAGCACCTTCAATTGGTATCAAAGCAAGGTACTCCCTTGTTCTGTGTGATTCGATTTAACCACCTGGAGTTTAGCTATGTCGACTGCAGGGATAATCAAAGTCTCCGCTACTTGTCCCGTGTTCGATGGAACTGAATATCCCTACTGGAAGAATAAGATGCGCATGCATCTTGAAGCCATTGATGTCAACCTCTGGTATGTCGTCAAGAACGGCGTTCCCAAAACTGGTGAAGGTGTCACTCCTACTGATGTCAAGAAGTTCATTCAACTGGACTCCACTGCAAAGAACATCATCTGTGGTCATCTGACCAAAGGACAGTATGGCTGCCTGAGTGCTCTGGAAACGTCAAAGCTACTCTGGGACTGGCTATCCAAGGTCAACGAAGGCGTTCTTTGCAATCTCTTCAACCACTTCAAGAGAAACAACAATGAAAATGTCCAGCTCACGTTTGATCGCCTCACCGACATCACAAATGAGCTTTAGGCTCTTGGCGCCACTGAGATTACCAAGCATGAAATCGTCAAGACACTACTGAGATCACTTGATAGGTCCTTTGACACCCTTGCCCTCATGATACAAGAACGTCCTGACTTCAAGACACTCGATCCGTCTGATATACTTGAGAGGCTCAACACACATGAGTTCCAGCTTTCTAAGAAAAGAGATATCTATGGTCCCAATTATGGCCGAACTCGCGCTTTGAAGGCAAAAGTGGTTTCCTCATCTGAAGAAGAATCTGACTGCGGTTCTGATGATCCTGAAGACATTGGAAAGGAACTTGCCATGCTTGTGAAGAAGTTCTAGAGGTTCACCAAGAAGAAGGGCTTCAGAAAGTCTTCACGATCTAGCTCAAGAAATGATGAAGCTTGCACTCATGACAACAAGAAGAGAACATGTCACAAGTGCAACAAACCTGGACACTATATCTCTGAGTGTCCTCAGTGGGACAATGAGAAGAAGAAGAAGAAGAGTAAGGAATATGATTCTGATGACAAGAAGAAGAAGAAATCTTCAAAGTCTTCTTCTAAGTCCTCATCAAGGTCTTCATCACATATGAAGAGCTCATTTGGCAAGGCTCGTGCTTTTGTTGGCAAGGAAATGGATTCAGAGGAGGAGTCTGCTTCTGAGGAGGTGGAGGTGGAGTCTGAAGAAGAGTCCGACCCTGGCGTTGCAAGTCTGGCTCTAGCCACAGCCTATGTTGCCAAGTCCATCTGCAACACTGAAGACAATGACTTCCACACCAACGCTGAAGCTGATGACATGGACGATCCTACTCCCACCTACTGCTTCATGGCACGTGGTGCCAAGAGTATGACACCTTGTGCTTCAGAATGGATTATCGACATCGGATGCACTAATCATATGACTGGTGATCGAAGTCTTCTCATGGACTCAACCTTACGTCCATCTGACAAGAGTCAAATCACATTTGCTGACACTGGTAAAAGCAAGGTATTGGGTCTAGGTAGAGTTGCAATCTCAAAGGATCAACACATGGATAAAGTGATGCTTGTTGAATCCCTTGGGTTCAACTTAATGTCTTTCTCAATGCTTTGTGACTTGAACATGATTGTGCTATTTGGAAAATATCGTTGCCTTGTACTAATGGAATCTGACAAGTCTCTAGTCTTTGAAGGGTATAGGAAAGATGATCTATACATGGTAGATTTCTCAGCAGGTCCACAGCTTGTCGTATGTCTTCTTGCAAAAGCTTCAGAATGCTGGCTCTAGCATCAGAGGCTGGTGTAACACCCACGATGCGGCTATATCTCCCACGTGTCGAAGCATGACTTAGAGGCATAACCGCATTGTGGTTTTGTCGTAAGAAGGGTCATCTTCACACAATCCCATGTAATGAACAAGAATGGGATAAAGAGTTGGCTTACAATCGCCACTTCACACAATGAACATAAATAAACCATACATCATTCAGAGTACACACATAGTCCGACTACAGACGAAGCCAAAAGAAAAGAAGATAACCCAACTGCTAGATCCCCGATCGTCCCAACTGGGCTCCACTACTGATCAACATGAAACGAAACATAGCAACGACCAAGGTCTTCGTTGAGCTCCCATCTAAGCTCGGTTGCATCACCTGCACTGGTATCATCGGCACCTGCAACTGTTGTGATAGTATCTGGTGAGTCACGAGGACTCAGCAATCTCAAAACCCGTGAGATCAAGAATATTTAAGCTTATGGGTAGGAAGGGGTAAAGTGGTGAGGTTGCAGCAGAGACTAAGCAAATATGGTGGCTAACATACGCAAATAAGAGCGAGGAGAGCAAACGGAACGGTCGTGAAGCTAGCAATGATCAAGAAGTGATCCTGAACTCCTACTTACGTCGAACATAACCCAAAACCGTGTTCACTTCCCGGACTCCGCCGAAAAGAGACCATCACGGCTACACACGCGGTTGATGCGTTTTAATTCGGATCTGGTGTCAAGTTATCTACAACCGGACATTAACAAATTCCCATCTGCCTATAATCGCAGGCATGGCTTTTGAAAGATTATACCCTGCAGGGGTGTCCCAACTTAGCCCATGATAAGCTCTCGCGATCAACGAAGGATATACCTTCTCCCAGGAAGACCCGATCAGACTCGGAATCCCGGTTTACAAGACATTTCGACAATGGTAAAACAAGACCAGCAAGCCGCCCGAATGTGCCGACAAATCCTGATAGGAGCTGCACATATCTCATTCTCAGGGCACACCGGATTGTCCAAACTTCCGGTAGGCGAGCCCAGAGTTGCCCCTGGTGGCCACCGGCAGTTGAAAGGTTGGACCAACACTCACGACGAGCACTGGCCCGGGGGGGGTAAAATAAAGATGACCCTTGAGTCTGCAGAACCCAAGGGAAAAAGGCTTAGGTAGGCAAATGGTAAAACCAAGGTTGGGCCTTGCTGGAGGAGTTTTATTCAAAGCGAACTGTCAAGGGGGTCCCATAAATCACCCAACCGCGTAAGGAACGCAAAATCTGGGAACATAACACCGGTATGACGGAAACTAGGGCGGCAAGAGTGGAACAAAACACCAGGCAAAAGGCCGAGTCTTCCACCCTTTACCAAATACATAGATGCATTAATAATATAAGAGATATTGTGATTGATAGAGGCGGGGGTGTCCCGATCTTTCGATGAGATGATAACTATCGATTTGGTGGAGACGACTTTGACGATCCGACTACAAACGTGCACGACGTTGCGCCTTAGCAATCGCTAAACCAATCTCCTGAGGTTACTGACGATGCCGAAAGCACGGTCAGCCTGACCACGAAGGTGTATTCCTGCAAGCAATCGAAGAACGAGCAAGAATATGATAAAGCAATCTGAATATTGCAAATATATATGAGGTATTGATAATGGTGGGGATCCGGAAGCGGTCTTGGTCTGGTCGTTGGACACAAACGAAGTACACGAAGTTGCAATGGCTAACTTTTAACTAAACAAATCCCAAGGAAAAAGCTACTAGATGGATCTACTTATATAGGACCAAGGTGTGGCGGCCAAGGAGGTGGGAGGACGTCCCAAGGCAGCCTAAAACTAAATCTAGGTCGTACAAGGCCAATGGGCCCAAGTGGAGGTGATGTAACACCTTTGGACTTGTAGTTTGACTCGGATTCTGCTGCAGCATCAGATTGTTTCGTCCACAACTCAACGCTCCGGACGAATTTGAAGGTGATTCCAATTGGGTTGGAAAGTGCACGAAATCTAGTTTCCAACAAAAAAAGAATCACCCAATTCGGAGTCCGTATGAAAAACTTGTGTGCGTTTTGAGTCAGGTATGTCTGTGCAGTCCGAATCTGAATCCAGAACGTGAGAGACTTGGACTCTATGTTCTCTTGGGCCAAAAGTGACGTGAGAGAACTTTTTGGACAGCAAATAAACATCTCTTTCTTCCTTATCTTCATATGTGGATTGTACAAATGTCGCATACACCTGCAATTAGACAAAACACAAAAGTGTGTGAAATATTTTTGTTCTGGATAATACAAATAGATTATTGAATAGTTTGCACTAGAAATCACCTGACAAATATGCATATATGCAATATTTTTGGTCATATCCAAGGTAGTCATGTCCTCATCATCCTCCCCTTCTTGAAAATAAAGCCGTCCTCGGCGTTTCTTAATCTGAAATGTGGCTAACAAAAGAGACAAGGTGTACATGTTGTATATGTATATGTCATCCATTTTTAGTTCCCTTGATTTTTGCATATATGACACATGAATAGATGAGTAACTTGCATAGTTCATAAAATCTAAAGCCAAAAAATTAGCACAAGAAGTAGAAGGCATGAAAATATTGCAACTCAGTTTGCACATATAAGTGAAGCTCTTATTCATTTCAAAAGATTGACAATGTTCATCACTAAACCATCCCAACAGTGGTGAATAAACCTTACTTGCATCAAATTTACATGCTACAACATGCTTAAATAAGCAAACATGCAATAAGTCATTCAACACAGAATCATCACCAAGATTAGAGGTCATATCAAAATGATTAAACATTGGTTCTTTTGCATCAATAGTTAATTCAATGGGTGCACTCAACATTGTTGGTATTTCAGTTGTTTGATCACATGGCAAAGTCAAATTATCAACGTAGTCCTCTAAAATAGGTGGTGTGATCAAAGTAGTGGGTAGCTCATCAGATGGTGCATTCAAATTGACAAGGCATTCATCATTCTCATGTAGAGATGGAAGATCAGTACCTTTGTCATTACCTCTTATGATCAACTCAGATGATGTAGCCACTCTCGGGGGCGATGTGTCACATGGTGGAGGTGATGTAGTCCTGACAACAACGGATGTGGTTGTCATAGTATGCCTAGTAATTGAAGGAACAATCATATCAACTCTTGGAATGTGCACCGTGCGCTTATTCTCCTCGTGGCCAACACGTCGTTTTATTTCCTGTTCAGCTTTGCAAGCAAGATGAAACAAATGGTCCATAGGATAACACTCTTCATGAATTAGTATCTCTTGAATATCATTGTTTAATCCTCCCCAAAATCTATCCATAAAATCATCTTCACTTTCTTCTAAAGAGGAATGCAACAAGGTAGTTTGTAAATCATCATAATATTTTGTTACAGTTTCACTACCTTGTTTTAAGTGTTGCAACTTCTTAATCATGTCACGAGTATAATAAGCAGGGACGAAAGTATGTCGCATGGCAAGTTTCAAATCATCTCAAGTAGTAGGTATATAATCAGGGTGTAACCGACAATATTCACTCCACCAAACCAAAGCATAACCAGTGAAAGAACCAACCGCAACCTTAACCTTTTTATGTTCATTGAAATTATGGGAAGCAAATATATTTTTTATGTCAAACTCCCATTCAATATATAAAGCAGGTTTAAAACGGCCATTAAATGGTGGTATAGATACATTAACCTGATCATGTGCATTTGGATGTTTGTGCACCTCTCGTGACGGTTGTGGTATTTGCAAAGGTGGTGGCACGTCTCCCGCGATCGACAAAGCCCATGAATTGACTCTGGATCCTGTCATGATTAGTAGAACAAGAAACAAAACCCAAAAATAATGTTCCTATAACTACTAGGATGTGGTGGTAAAACGCTCACAGTAAAGCAAATATCAATGTCTTACAAGTTCTTACCATGCAGCAGGCGGTGATCGGCAACCAGCGGTGTCAAGTAACTCCGAATATTGAGTAAAGCGATTGCCAGGGGAGCGTACGTATACACGGTGTAGAAATATGTGGAGCTGGGTTGGCTATATATGGTAGCAAAAGATTAGCAATAATCAATTCTGATGAGGACATCAATACAATTGTTACACCCACAGCCCCTGCTGCTATACATACTGGACCAATTACTAGAGCTCGTGCACGCCAACTAAATTACCAGGTACTTTCGTTTCTTGGTAATGATTCTAATGTTCATGAGAATATGATGCTGCCTAAATTGGATACATTTGTTTTGCTTACAAATGAAGGGCCTACCTTGGAGAAGGATGAACATTGGAGCAAGAACAAGCATGGAGATGATGGCATGCGCAAGGGGAACAAGAACGGAGTTACAAGTGATGATTCCAGGACTTTGAAGCCACCATAATGGGTGCATGAAGCCTTGGACGAAATATACAAGATGCCACTTCATAAATTTCGTCCCGAGGCTATTTTAGGTGCTGCGTCACCTTATTATTGGGCCAGGCCCATGTAATTTCGAAATACATAAGTATAGGCTATTTTTAGAGTCCGTATGTGTGGGGAAACAAGAGATAGGGTTGATTTCGGACCCCTCCACCGAGGGCCACGAAATTCCCCCCTCTTCCTCCATATATACAGCCCTTAGGGCATCGTTTAGACTTTGGGTTTTGTTTAGATTAAAAGTTCGCCATAGCTGCAACTTCGCGTACTTCGTTTGTGTTCAACGACCAGACAAAGGCGTCACAGAACCCCACCTTGATCAATAAAGCTTTCATCTTATATTCGCAATATCCAGATTGCAATCTTAGTTTCTTGCTTGTTCTTCGTTTGCTCGCAGGAAACAGACCCTCGTGGTCAGGTTGATCGTGCTCCGGCGTGGTCAATAACCTCTCGGAGTTGGTTTAGCGATTGCTAAGGCGCGACGTCCTCACACGTTCGTAGTCGGATCGTCAAAGTCGACTTCCACCAAAACGAAATCCACCATCTCATCGAAAGACGGGACACCTTTGCCTCTATCACATGGCAAGTTTCAAATCATCCCAAGTAGTAGGTATATAATCAGGGTGTAACCGACAATATTCACTCCACCAAACCAAAGCATAACCAGTGAAAGAACCAACCGCAACCTTAACCTTTTTATGTTCATCGAAATTATGGGAAGCAAATATATTTTTTATGTCGAACTCCCATTCAATATATAAAGCAGGTTTAAAACGGCCATTAAATGGTGGTATAGATACATTAACCTGATCATGTGCATTTGGATGTTTGTGCACCTCTCGTGACGGTTGTGATATTTGCAAAGGTGGTGGCACGTCTCCCGCGATCGACAAAGCCCATGAATTGACTCTGGATCCTGTCATGATTAGTAGAACAAGAAA
Source organism: Triticum aestivum (assembly GCF_018294505.1). Taxonomy (NCBI): domain Eukaryota; kingdom Viridiplantae; phylum Streptophyta; class Magnoliopsida; order Poales; family Poaceae; genus Triticum; species Triticum aestivum. The sequence goes on along the minus strand of NC_057804.1, from coordinate 321,618,172 downwards.
CAAAACCCAAAAATAATGTTCCTATAACTACTAGGATGTGGTGGTAAAACGCTCACAGTAAAGCAAATATCAATGTCTTACAAGTTCTTACCATGCAGCAGGCGGTGATCGGCAACCAGCGGTGTCAAGTAACTCCGAATATTGAGTAAAGCGATTGCCAGGGGAGCGTACGTATACACGGTGTAGAAATATGTGGAGCTGGGTTGGCTATATATGGTAGCAAAAGATTAGCAATAATCAATTCAAAGATGCAATGTTGAATAAACGCTCAACGACGGTACTGTGCTGGTCCTAGGCTAGACCGGACTAGAGACGCGAGCCTAGAACACTAATGAGGTCACGGCGTAGCACAACTAGCATCAATGAAGGATACTAAGTAGCTCTTGACAGCGAGATATAAGTGAAGATCACAACGGCAGTGAAGATAATGATGAAAAACAACTGCCAAGCAGGATATACAACAACTCTCTCTCCAACTTTCCTCTTGAAAAGTTTGAGACAATTTTCTGATAAATTCTTTCAAAGAATGCTACTAACTCAAGCTTTCCAATGCAAAAAGAATCACTCAATTCCGAGTTGATATGAGGAGTCAAAGAATTCTAAAACTGGCCTGAAAAATTGGAACAAGTTGTGTTCACGAACTTCGGAGGGCAAAAAGACCTATTTAGAAGCCGATTTTGAGGTGTCAAATATTGAACTAGCTTCTGCAACTATTTAGATGCGGCTCGTCGCTATCTTCAATTTGAGTACTCACGGAGCCAAAACAGACTTCGTATGAGGAAGATACACCTGTTTTACTGAACAGTGCGCAAAATAGATTCCAATCCGAATTCAGGTACGAGATTGATTCTAGATAGAGCCAATTTTTTTCTCTCTTTTTTTTCTCACGCCTTTTTTTTCTTTTTCTTCTCCCTCTTTTTCTTTTTTTTTCTTTCCTTTTTTCTCTCTCTTTTTTTTCTTTATCTTCTTTTTCTCCCTCTTTCCAAGATAAACTAGATAAGATGCAGATTCGATCAAGTGAAGATGTGAACGATCTCAACTATTATTATGACAATGAATGGTGGGTAGCACGTGGTGGAAATTGATGGATGGGTGGTGGACAGCGGAAGAGATAATGATGCAGCGGTGGCGTGACTAATGTGAACAGAACTCGAAACTCTAAACGAACTAGACACTAAGACCAGCAACTGACACGACGATGCAACCGATAATTCAACTATGCAAGCAATGAATAGAAAATTGCAAAGGCTCAGACTGGCTTGGATAAAGGATGAACAGATCTAACTTTTTTTGTGGCTTTTTCATGGACTGTAGGTATGAATGACAGATGTGGTCTAAACTATGAAAAACTGTAAAATCTCACCGAGCAACCTGAAAACTGATACCACTTGATAGAGGCGGGGGTGTCCCGATCTTTCGATGAGATGATAACTATCGATTTGGTGGAGACGACTTTGACGATCTGACTACAAACGTGCACGACGTTGCGCCTTAGCAATCGCTAAACCAATCTCCTGAGGTTACTGACGATGCCGAAAGCACAGTCAGCCTGACCACGAAGGTCTATTCCTGCAAGCAATCGAAGAACGAGCAAGAATATGATAAAGCAATCTGAATATTGCAAATATATATGAGGTATTGATAATGGTGGGGATCCGGAAGCGGTCTTGGTCTGGTCGTTGGACACAAACGAAGTACACGAAGTTGCAATGGCTAACTTTTAACTAAACAAATCCCAAGGAAAAAGCTACTAGATGGATCTACTTATATAGGAGCAAGGGGTGGCGGCCAAGGAGGTGGGAGGACGTCCCAAGGCAGCCTAAAACTAAATCTAGGTCGTACAAGGCCAATGGGCCCAAGTGGAGGTGATGTAACACCTTTGGACTTGTAGTTTGACTCGGATTCTGCTGCAGCATCAGATTGTTTCGTCCACAACTCAACGCTCCGGACGAATTTGAAGGTGATTCCAATTGGGTTGGAAAGTGCACGAAATCTAGTTTCCAACAAAAAAAAGAATCATCCAATTCGGAGTCCGTATGAAAAACTTGTGTGCGTTTTGAGTCAGGTATGTCTGTGCAGTCCGAATCTGAATCCAGAATCTGAGAGACTTGGACTCTATGTTCTCTTGGGCCAAAAGTGACGTGAGAGAACTTTTTGGACAGCAAATAAACATCTCTTTCTTCCTTATCTTCATATGTGGATTGTACAAATGTCCCATACACCTACAATTAGACAAAGCACAAAAGTGTGTGAAGTATTTTTGTTCTAGATAACACAAATAGATTATTGAATAGTTTGCACTAGAAATCACCTGACAAATATGCATATATGCAATATTTTTGGTCATATCCAAGGTAGTCATGTCCTCATCAGTGATATCCCAACATAATCCTGTCCACCATAGAGCAATCTTCAACTTCACCTGCAACTAACAACGCTATAAGATGGGCTGAGCAAAAGCGGTAACATAGCCAAACAACGGTTTGCTAGGAAGGGTGAAAAGGTTAGAGGCTGACATGGCAATTTGGGAGGCATGGTAAACAAGTGATAGGTAGCGCAGGATAGCGATAGAACGAAGCAACTAGCAAGCAAAGATAGAAGTGATATCGAGGGTAATGGTCATCTTGCCTGAAATCCCGATAGGAAGAAGAACGAGTCCATGAAGAAGACAAACAGACGTAGTCGAACGAATCCTCATAACTCCGGAACGAAACCGAAGCTAACGAGAGAAGCAAACCGGAAAGAAGCAAACAACATGGTAAACACACAAGCATAAACATGGCATGATGCACAATCAAGTATGATGCATGTCCGGTTTAATGATAGGCATGGCATGGCAAAGTGCAACAAACAATACTACAAATTAAGTGGAGCTCAATATGCAACGAGTTGCATATTGACGAAACACCACATTCAAATATTTAGTTCTCTCTCGTTTAGGCTAACCAACAATATTAAATGTTGTCAAACATGGCAAGAGGTGAAACATAATTGAACTAACTATTTTGGCAAGTTTAAATGAGGCCGGAACAACAAACAACAATTCCGAACATCCCCATATGTCATTTAGTAGTTTAATGCAAACACAATTTTAAGCATTTAAATGTTGTTATCATGATGCGGATGACATGTGCAAGTTTATGCAATTTTATGAAAATGTTGACATGAGCATGATATGAAGCATTTGTCGCCATGGCGGAAGGAAAAAGGTGCCACGGCGGTGAAGCGGAAATGGTGCCACGGCAACATTCCGGTCCAGGTAACTCATGGAGGTACCATTGCAAAAGGAAGTGTGACGTGAGCAAGTCATGCAAGATGGTGGGGTGATCCCGGATTCCGGGTTCCCACGGGACGGCGGCATGGCAAACGAGGAACGTGCACGAAACAAACGGGCACGGTGCAAACATATCGTACATCTCATACATGCAAGGGCATCTCATCGCGGTCGTCTCGGGTTATACCTTTGAAGCGTGCGTTTTCGGGGCGGATCGAGTTCGATACGATGTAGAGGAAGTAGTCGTTCACGGGTCGTAGGGGAAGTAGTCATACACGTCGACGGCGGTAGTGGTACATCTTGTAGTGGAACTTGGACGTGTGGTACACGACGACGGTAGTGGTACACGTTTTCGTAGATGTCCGAGGTCGTCGGGCTTGCCGGTCTTGTCAACTCGAAGGGGTACTTGGCGTCCGGTGCGGTACTTGGCGAAAACCATGAAGAGGGTACTTGTACTCGCATCATCGTGGAAGTAGTCATTCGGGCTCCCGTGCGGACTTGGTGGTCCTGGTCTCCGCAGCGTAGTTGTACAGAAACATCATCGGACTTGGATGAATCCAGAGGCGTGCACAGGCAGTGGTGGTCATCCATGGAGGGGCGCTAGTAGCCCGAGAAGGGCCACGCCACGGGGTTCGGCGAGGAAGGCAGCGTGCAGGAAGAGCAGCTGCAGCAGGGCAGCATCGCTGCAGGCACGGGAGGAGGAAGGCCATGGCAGGGGCAGGCGCTTGGGGCGCCAGTGGCTGCCTCAGCAAAGAGAAGGGCGCGACGGGGTGGCCTGGAGGTCAAGGAGACAGGCGGGTTCTCGGGAGGCGCAGGAGGGTGACGAAGCAGCAGAGGCGTGGGCGTCGGGCCAGGGCCTCAGAGTTGGCCGGAGAGGACGGCTCGTGCAGCGAGATGACGCGAGGTCGTAGGGGACAGAGGACGGAGGCGTCCTGCACTTGGCCTTGGCGACGAGCGGTGCGGGAACGAGGACGAGGGCGCACGAGGTGTAGTAGAGAGAGGCGGCGAGGGACTTGGGGCTCGGGGTCGCTGGGAAGGAGCAGCTCCGGTGTTGCGGCGCCGGAGACGGCAGGGGAGCGACACCCTGGGGCAGCGCGGCGAGGCAAAGCCCGGCGGCAGCGAGCGGTGGATCGGGCGGCGAGGTCCGGCGACCCGGCGACGGGGCGCTTGGCGAGGAAAGGAGCAGGCAGAGGGGATCGAGACGAGGGTGCGGCGTTGCTTCCTCTCTCGAAGACGGCGCATCAAGGGAGGAGGGGATCGAGCAGGGCTCTCCCTGGCGATGTGTGTGTTGCGAGTGGCGGCGCAGGAGGATGGAGGGGATCGATGGGAGTTGGCGATCAGGCGCTGGGTGCGGCTAGGGTTAACGGGGCGCGGCTGGGCCTTGGGCGGGCTTAGTTGGTTGGGCCTAAGAGGCCTGGCTGGGCTCTCTCTCTCTCTCTCTCTCCCTCAAAAGAAAAAAAGAAAACAGAGATAAGAAATAAAAGAAAGAGAGGGTTAGGGTAAGAAGTTGGACACGCAGATAGTTTTCCCGAACTCACAAAAATGTGCTTGTTCCGAGAAAAATGGAGTGGGAAAGATTGCAAGGTTTACATTTGAATTTAATTCAAATGGTTTGAACAAGGAGTAGGAATCCGAAGTTTCCGAAAATGTTGAACATTTTAGGAAGAGCCTCGATAAAATGATAAAAGAATAAGAGGACAAGTCGGAGACCAAGAATTGAGATAACAAAGGCATTGAGATTATTTGCAGGTGTGTTATGGTGAATTCCAAAATAAAGAAATATTTAATATAGCTCCCTAATATTATTGAGAGGCTTTAATATGTTATAAAGAGAAATCACAAGTGAATTCCCTCGATTTAAATGGACCGAGGATCCATACCATTTATTTAGATGAGTTTTAAAATTAATGATATGATGGCATGATGACATGATGCAATGCACATGATGCAATGCACATGATGCAGAGATGAATGCACGAACAAAACAAAATCACACAACGAATCTCGGAAACCCTGGAAGACATCTGAAGCTCCGGTCTTGGGGCGTCATAGCTGGGGCATGCTGGCATGAGGAACTTACACACACTCGTCAAGAAGAAGCATGTCATAGGCATCGAAGGTGTCAAGTTCAAGAAAGATCATTTCTGTGGTGCCTGTGAAGCTGGAAAGATGACTAGGGCGAAGCACCCCTCGAAGACAATCATGACAACATCTCAACCCTTCGAGCTGCTACACATGGACTTATTTGGCCCTACTCACTACTCTACCCTCACAACAACAGCTTGTCTCTATGGCTTCGTTATTGTTGATGACTACTCAAGATACACATGGGTGCACATAATTCTCTAGAAGACTGAAGTACAAGATGTCTTCAGACGATTTACCAATCAAGCCATGAACAATTATGTCATCAAGATCAAGCATATCAAAAGTGATAACGACACTGAATTCAAGAATACCGGGCTTGATCTTTATCTGGATACAATGGGAATCACTCATGAGTTTTCTGCTCCATACACACCTCAGCAAAATAGCATTGTAGAGCGCAAGAACAGAACTCTCATTGAGATGGCTCGAACAATGCTCGATGAGTACAAGACACCAAGAAAGTTCTGGCCTGAAGCTATTGATACAACATGTCACATCATCAACCGTGTTTACATCCACAAGCTTCTGGGCAAGACATCCTATGAGCTCCTTACTGGCAAGAAGCCAAATGTCAGCTACTTCAGAGTCTTTGGTGCTCGGTGCCGGATCAAGGATCCCCATCACAAGTCAAAATTTGCACCTAAAGCTCATGAAGGCTTCATGCTCGGTTATGGAAAGGACTCGCACTCTTACAGAGTCTTCAACCTCTTTCACTACAAGATTGTTGAAACTGTGGACGTGCGATTTGATGAAACCAATGGTTCACAACGAGAGCTCCTACCAAGCACACTGGATGAAGCACCTCCCAGCAAATCTATCAAGCTGATGGGAACTGGTGAAATCATGCCTTCTGAAGCACAGCCTGAAGAGGAACTTATCATTTCTGCACCAAACCAACCTGAAGACAATGCTCAGACCGAAGACAATCCTCCCAATGATGACAATGATCAACATGAGCAAGTTCTTCGTCCAGTTCATCCTCGTGTTACAAATGAAGTACAGATTGAGAAGATAATTGATAGCATCAATGCACCTGGTCCACTTACTCGCTCAAGAGCAACACAGTTAGCAAATTTCTGTGGGCATTTTTCATTTGTGTCAATATTAGAACCCAAGAAAGTTGCTGAAGCCTTTATGGAACCTGAATGGATTCAAGCCATGCAAGAAGAACTTCAACAGTTCAAGCTGAATAATGTTTGGGAACTTGTCAAGCGCCCTGACACTCACAAGCATAACATTATTGGCATTAAATGGATATATCGAAACAAGTAAGATGAGCATGGTCAAGTCGTCAGAAACAAAGCACGTCTTGTGGCTCAAGGATATACTCAAGTTGAAGGAATTGACTTCGATGAAACATTTGCTCCTGTAGCAAGGCTTGAAGCTATTCGCATATTGCTAGCCTATGCAAATCACCACAACATATTGCTATATCAAATGGATGTGAAGAGGGCATTCCTCAACGGCAAGATTGAAGAAGAAGTGTACGTTGCTCAACCACCTGGCTTTGAAGATCCAAAACATCTTGATATGGTGTACAAACTAAACAAAGCACTGTATGGCCTCAAACAAGTCCTCGCGCTTGGTATGATACGATCAAAGACTTCCTGAAGAGCAAAGGCTTCAAACCTGGATCCCTCGATCCCACACTCTTCATGAAGACATATGATGGTGAACTATTTGTGTGCCAAATATATGTGGATGACATTATCTTCGGCTGCACCAACCAGAAGTATAGTGATGACTTTGGATACATGATGCAAGAGCAATATCAGATGTCCATGATGGGTGAGCTGAAGTTCTTCCTTGGTCTTCAAATTCGTCAGCAAAGGAATGGCGTCTTCATATCTCAAGAAAAATATCTCAAAAACTGTCTGAAGAAGTTTGGAATGCAAGATTGCAAAGGGTACACGACGCCAATGCCAGCCAAACACCATCTTGGTCCCGACGACAATGGTAAAGAGTTCGATCAAAAGGTATACCGCTCCATGATTGGTTCTTTACTTTACCTATGTGCATCTAGGCCAGATATTGTGCTTAGTGTTTGCATGTGTGCTCGATTCCAAGCGGCACCAAAGGAATCACATCACTTAGCTGTGAAGCGAATTCTTAGATATTTGGCTTACACCCCAACACTCGGATTATTGTATCCAAAGGGCTCAAGATTTGATCTGGTTGGATTCTCGGATGCTGATTATGCTGGTGACAAGGTCGATCGCAAGTCTACATCAGGCACATGTCACTTTCTGGGACGATCACTTGTCTGTTGGTCTTCAAAGAAGCAAAACTTTGTATCACTCTCAACTGCTGAATCTGAATACATTGCTGCTGGATCTTGCTCCGCTTAGCTTCTGTGGATGAAGCAAACTCTCAAGGACTATGGCATCAATCTGAAGCAAGTCCCTCTCTTCTGCGACAAAAAAAGCACTATCAAGATTGCCAACAATCCAGTCCAGCACTCGAAGACAAAGCACATTGAAATTCGTCATCATTTTCTCAGAGATCATGTCATGAAGAAAGATATTGACATCATTCACGTCAACACTGAAGAGCAACTGGCAGATGTCTTCACAAAGCCCTTGGATGAGAAAAGGTTTTGCAAGTTATGGTGTGAGCTAAATATCTTGGAATCCTCAAATGTCCTATGATCAGGCACACATCCCAACACTTATGCATGTTGATGACTTAGATGTGCAACACACGAAGTAAAGTATATCTTCAATCAATGAAGACTTACATTCTGAGTGTGAATACATTAACATGGAATTTGACTTCGGAGCGCCACGATAATTGTGCGCCGTGTCTGGGTCTAATACTTCCTATACGATGGGTAACGCCACCACCAAATTTCTTGGTTTGAAGTGTTTCACTCATGGCGTTATTGTTGAAAATCTTCGGATTTGGTTTGTCTTCAACTTTCAACTTATCTTCATGATTTACTTCACTATGTTGATTTGATTGCTTACATATATATAGCATTCACTTATAGCTATGTCTTCGTTTGTGAATCTTTTGAACTAAGTGAATGTGATCGGACCCTAATCTCTCTATGCTTTCTATCTCAAACTCTATCTGTCCAAATCATATGCATTCTATTGAAACTGTCAAATGTCTTCTCTGCATCCTTGTCAGCATAAGACACAGAGACAAACATCAAGTCCTTTTAAATTATGAATCTTTATTGTTGAAATCCGGAGAAGCCGGAACAACCATCCGACAAACTTGGCGGGCGTGGGAACATGGGACAACTCTGAGTATGTTGCATGCTTGCCACGTGTCCCACGGATGTGAACAGGTAGGGGCACCTGCGTAATTGCGCTATGCTGCACACCTACTTATAAATATGTGTCCCCTGCGGTCAAGAAAACCTTCTTCCACCTCTCCACCTCGTCAAAACCCTAGCGCCACCGCTAGCTCTCGACGACGCCGACGACAAAGCGCTTAGCTGCCGCGACTTCTCCGACGCCGTCCTCACGCCGGCCGCGGGCATCGTCCTCTCCGCCGCCGCCGTAGGTGTCCTCCGTCGCCAAGTTAGGGCACGGTGGATTAAACTGCTCGGTCTCCTATTCATCTCGTCTAGCAGTTCCTCGTGTGGTAAATATAACTCTATTTTTACCATCTTTTTGATCCGCAATGATTCATCCTATTTACCAAAATTGGTTTCTGTCTACATAATGTTAGATCTATTCTGTCTGCATCTCATACTGCCTAGTATATTCACTTAAGCTTCATACATAGTTAGATTCCTCACTTGTACTTATTCACGGATTCGTACAAATCTGGAACCAACTCTCAACACATAAGTGAATGTCTTTGCAACATGAGGTCAATGTCTTCAAACTGATTTATCTTCAAAATCTTCTGAGAATGCATATGACCTCTTCCCCGTCCCTCGCATCTCTAATGCTGTCACATGTACATGTCCGTGGGAGAATCCCTTGGTTCTCGTAGTTTGCATTCATTTGCAGAATTCTTACAGCAACACATTAACACTCCTGAAGCTAGTCCCTGTTTGACCAGCAAGCGAAAGCCCTTGAAGCCTTTGAACATATTGAAGCCATTCAGTTTGAAGTTCATGGCTGCAGAGAAATCAGTAAGGAAGGGTGGCAGACAGCGTCAAGGGGGAACATCAAAAGATTTTCCTGATGACCTCGCAGAAATCTACAAGACAGATCCTGAAGAGGATTATAATCAGCGCAAGACCCGAATCCAATGGATTCGATGCTACTAGGCTGAACAATGGTTCAAGTACAAGTTCGTGACCCAAGAGTACGCTGAGAAAAATGCGATCAAGAGTCCTTGGGGTGATATTCTCTATCGAGGCCTTCCCCCAAAAAACAAAGCTGAAGCTATTGCACAAGAATTCTATCCTTATATGGTCCGTGGACCACAGCCTGAAGATGCCGATCCATCATCATTGCTCTGGTGTCGTGACGATAATCTCTTCAAGCGCAACTTACAGTATGCAAAGGCATCAGCAAAGGAAAACAAGAAGTCATGGGGATTAGACTTCAATCCTGGTCCCTCTGCTCCCCGTGATGATGGCACACGTGAAGCTGAAGAAAATGAGATCGGCCCCTTCACGAACCTTGATGGCCTCATCTCATACATCTTGGTACAAGGTGCCAAAGTGGATCATTCTGATAATGATGCTGATACTGCTGAAGCTCCAGCTCCTCCTCCAAGGCCGCAGAAGCCCAAGAAAACTAAGGCTTCAACATTAGCTGCACCTTCAAAAGCTTCTCGTGTAAAGCCACTGGCCACTGCACCTCCTGAAGACAGTGTGCAGTCTGAAGATCTTTCTCGCATCTCCAAGAAGACGGAGAAGAAAAAGAAAATCATCAAGAGTACTGATCAGACATTGACTCCTGCTGCCATTCTGTGTGAAGAGCACATTGATCTGTCCAGCGATGACAATCTTGCAGATGATGCTCTTGAGCAACTGATCAAGAGCAAGGAAGAAGCAGAGATCTTCAATAATTTGCCTCTCTTTGACATGGAAATCATCCATAACTTCATTGATGAGTGGTTTGACACACCAAATCTCAGCTTTGATGACTTGCAACTTCCCATTGGCCTCAGTGTCTCCTTAAATGGCGCTATTGCTTCTGAGCTAGCTATTGCTCAGCGCATTGTCGAACTGAAGCACAAGATTGACTATGAAAAGGCTCAGTTCAAAAAGCATGTGGCCACGCTCAACGTGCAAGATGTCAAAAATTTCAAGATCATGCTGCACGAGCTCAAAGAAGCCTTTCACAAGAAGCGTGAAGAAGCTCGAGGCTCTAGAGAGCGCATGAAGAATCTAGCTGACAAGTGTGTGCTTGCCTACAATGAGGCTGAAAAGCGCAAGGCTCTTGGTCGTCCTGGCATCGACCCCAGGATGGCTGCAAAGAAGAAGAAGCTATCCACTGTCCAACCTGTACGTTCAAGGCAGGATGAACCACGCATAGTCTTCCCAAGCAGCATGACTGGCTCGAAGCCAAAGGCCCTGTTAACCGCTTCAGAACAGAAGAAGACGAGGGCTGCAGAGGCTGAAGCCAGGAAACGGAAACCCTCAAAAGCCTCTGATGATGCTCCCTCCAAGAAGAAGCGCAAGACCAAGAAGAATTGGGCTGCTCCCACAGAGCCCCTTGTTGTTGAACCTATCTCAGTGGTTCGCCCTGCATCTGCAAATCAAGAACTACGAATGATTGTTCATGAGCCTGCTTCCACAGAGGCTCATGAAGTTGAAGACATTCCAGCAGCTGATCCCATCGCTGCTGAAGACATTGGTCACCATGACAATGTTGAAGATGATGAAGTTCTTCCTCAGATTGAACACAACGTGGTATCATCGCCTGTTCTCACGAACAACGAAATCATGAAAATTGGTCGTCCTCTGACGCCAATTGCTCAGGATGCATCATGGGTTGATCGCCCACAACAACAAGACTCCCCCAGTACTCCCCAACAACAACAAGTCACATCATCTGTGCAAGTTGAAGAGGATGAGGGCCTACCTACTCCATCTCCAAAGGCGTCGCCTGTATTACAAAGGCTTCGCAAAGGACCAAGGCCTCAAGTCCCTCTTCCGAGCGTTCCAGAAGGAGAAGTGCACCACCAACCTGTTGCACGTCAAGTGTTTTCAGAAGCCACTCCAACTGTAAATGTCTCCGTGTCTGAAGCCCAAGCTGCTGAAGATAATCCGGCTGCATCAGCCGATGACAAACATCAAGAAGATCGTGTCTCTACTCCCCCATTTCCTGAAGAAGCTGTTCCAGAAGTGAACGTGCCCGTACCAGACCCTCCAGCTTAACAAGTGGAGGTTGAAAACATTGAGGCTGCCACCACTAACACGAATGAAGCCAATGACGTAGTCATGGCTGAAGCTAATGTGGAGCCTGCACCAAGCAACATGCCAGAAGTCAATGCTGCAACTGCTCCTGAAGCTTCTGCTGTGCAGCCTGAAGCCACTGTTGCTGCCACTGCTCCTGTTCCGCCACCAAGGCCCTATACAATTGAGCAAGCATACAACCATGGCGAGCTAATCACAGTAAGATGGCCCATTCTGGTCCCTCCGCCTAATGTCTCTGGTCCTCAGTTTGATTATCACATTGAGCATAGGCCTCACGTCCAGAAACCAAAGCCAAGACTGCCAAGGTTTCCAGGTACTGCCACATCTGTCGGGTCCTTCAATGCAAATGGCTTCAAAAGCCACAACACCTTCTTTGACAGCTCAAAGAACCCCTACTCAAGGCCAAGAATATCATCTGATCATTTCTGGAGTCATCAGCAGCGAAGCTACTACTCATGTGTTCTGTATGATCAAGGGCGCATTTTCCCTCATATGCGCCTCGACACTGAAGCCATTGCTGGACTGCCATGCTTAGAAGAAGCACTTAACTGATTTCGTGATGCTGGTCTGCTCAGCTTTGTGACAGACAAAGAACATTGGAATGAAGAACTTTTGCTTCAATTCTATGCTACCCTCCACATTCGCGGCTACAACAGGGATACAAAAACATGGATTCTCGAGTGGATGACCGGAAATGTTCATCATGAAGCCAAAGCTCTTGACATCATTGATCTCACAGGCCTATCCACTCCCGGAGAGCTATAAGAACCTGGTTGTCAAAACCACCACAATGCACTGGAGAGCATATTCCATAAGCCTGAACCCAACATGAGCCAGATGTTGAGCATGATGAAGCCATTGCCACATGACGCTGAATACCCAAAGGAGTTCTTTGTTGATGACCTTGAGTACCTGCCGCGCACCATATATCACATCATCAGCCGGACTCTATGGCCTATCAAAGGACATTCATCAGCTGCAAAACTTGAAGGAGCCATGAAGTCATTGGTCTTTTACATTCTTAATGGCATCAACTTCAATGCCGAAGATTTCTTCCTCAGGCAACTGGCTGCATCTGGATCTGACCTTTTTGGCCTGAAATTCTATGCTCCATGGGTCATGCACCTCATCAAGCAACACTCTGCTGTCAACTATCAGCCCTCTGCTCGCAATCATGTGATCTTTCTACCAGAGGTTGATATGTCAGTTAAAGCCATATACCCTGAGCCTGCGAAGAAGCCTCTTAGTCTTCAAAATGCTGAACATCAAAGCTTCACTCAGCCTATGGAAGGAGTCCAAGCTGTCACGCGTGTCTATCCGATGGCTGGAAACACTTGTCTGCCTCATCGTGCGCCAACTGAAGCTACTGAGAGCAAAATTGCTCAAAGGCCAAAGAAGCGCTCTCGGGTCCTAAATGACCGAGAACTTCTTGTGGCTCTGCATAAGAAACAAGATAAGCATCATTTTTGGCTCAACCGTCAAATGCAAAGTCTCTTGGTGGATGTAAATCGCATTCGAAATCTTGCAACCAAGAATGCATTTGTCACTCACGAAACCTGTCGGCGATCATGGAAGAGTTTGACCCTGCTTAGTGCTGAAGCAGATCTTCAAGACGATGGCTTCACTGAACGATTCAAGTTTGACTCCACTCCACCACAGAATGATGTCCTACAACGAACTCCATCCCTTGAAGACTCTGACTATTCTTCCTCCGCGGCAACTGTGATGCCAACGTGATCGATGATGAAGACGATGCTACTTCACCACCCCCTACTTCTGCATGCATAGACACTGCACCAAGTTCGTCTGCACCGCCAAACGACAACGACAACCCTGCTGCTTCAACTACTCCTCATGAGGATGAGTAGATGCTCTATGTCTTCAAACCTTTTTGGTCATTACTGACAAAAGGGGGAGAAGCGTATGAGTTCGATAGTCCTCAAGCGGGTTCATATGGGCGGTTGCTTTATATTTTTCCTAGTGGTTACAACACTTGCTTTTGATACATTTCGTTTGTTGAGTTGTAACACTTAAGCTCAATGGTCGTCTGCTACTTATTTGCTCTTTCATGTGCGATGATAACTTCCGCACTTAGATCATTCCGCACTTAGATCATTCTGCAGATGTCCATTTTCCATTATGCATGCCATTCTTTAAGTTATATCATTTCATGCATAATGAATTATCTTCATAAGTTGAAGAGGATCTCCACAAGTACAACCTGCCATGTGCATTTGCATTTCAAAAGCAAATTACTTATATGCACATCTTCAGGGGGAGCCCTTGCCTCTTATGAAGACAATACCCAATCCTTTACAATTTCACATACTTTATTCCCATTGAAAACTTCAACCAGTTTGTCATCAATCACCAAAAAGGGGGAGATTGTAAGTGCATCTAGTGCCACCCCTAGTTGGTTTTGGAGTATTGACGACAAAGTTGGTTGAGGGACTAATGCGTTTGTGAGAATTGCAGGATAACGCAGGTAGTGTCCCTCATTGATTCGGTTTACCTACCAGAGATGACCCCTAAAAATGTATGAAGACATTGAAGACAATGGTGGTATGTGAAGGTAGTCACATTGAAGACTATGACATGAGAAGACATTGAGCGAAGACTATGAAGCGCGAAGACTGCGTTGTTTCGTTGTTTCCTTTTCTTCTTTGTTTAGTCATAGGAACCACCGTACTGTTAAGTGGGGTCTAAGTGAACAAAGTCAGAGTGACTGAAGTGATGCTCAACCCAAATCCTATGTCTTCGAGCGAAGACAATGAGAGCAAATCTTATCCAGAGCTGGATGAGTCAGATTTGCTTGTAGACCAAGTAAAGTTGTCGTGTGTGTTTGAAATCTGACCGTTGGAACACGTGTCAGTTCCTTAGTGACCCAGGGTCATTTCGGACATATCAGGTCGGGTTGCCTTGTGGCTATAAATAGCTCACCCCCTACACCATAAATTGGTGGCTGCTCAGAGTTAGTTTACGGCTTTTGTCATTTTGAGAGCAACCACCTCGAAGCTTTTGAGAGAGAAATCCTTGCGAGGACAAAGCCCAAACACCCAGAGCCAAAGAGTGTTAGGCATCACTGAAGTCTTTCTGTCTGTGTGACCTGAAGACTTATTACACTTGAGGACTGTGTATCCTCCAGCCGGTTAGGCGTCGCGTTCTGAGCATCCAAGAGTCACTGTGGATTGCCGGTGAACGAAGTCTGTGAAGGTTCGGAAGTCTACCTTGAAGACTTACCAGAGTGATTGGGCGAGGACTATGTGTCCTTAGCTCAAGGGGAATAAGGTGAAGACACGGTCTTCTGAGTTGAATCTCAGCCTCCCTAACAAGACGTATAGTTGTCACAACAACTGGAACTGGTCCAACAAATCATGTGTCTTCAACAAGTGACTGGTTCTATCCCTTCCCTCCTTTACTTTGAGTTTATCTTCGTGAAGTCATTGCATATTTGTCTTATAGTTTTGACTTCATTGCTTGACTACTATCGTTTATTGGCTTCATACTATCTTCCATCCTGATCCTTACTACCTAGCTGCTATTAGTCTTTGTACGTTCACATTATTGCATACTTGAATATGGCTTGCTTGTTGTAGTTTATCTTCCGCTGCATATCAATTAGGTTATTTCTATTGTTTGTCTTTGAAACTTCCACGTTTTGAAGACTTTGATAAAAATCTCCTATTCCCCCCCCTCTAGTCGATAACTAGCACTTTCAGATCCATTTCTTCACCCAACATATCATCACTTTTATCTAGCATGTTTTGAACCTTTTCAAAGGCCTTTTGTTATTTCACAACAATTTTAGCAAGTTTAGAGTAGCTGGGCTTGAGGTTTTCATCAGATTCATCCTCACTAGAGTCAGAGGAGGCGTATTTAGTTACCTTGGCACCCTTTGCCATGAAGCAATAGGTGGGAGCGTAGTCATCATTGCCTTCATTAGCCTTGTTGGTGAAGCCATTTTCTTCAGAGTTGATGATAGACTTGCTGACGAATGCAGTAGGGAGAGCTAGGCTCGCCACACCAGACTCGGACTCCTCAGATGCCTCCTCGTCCTGATGTTCCTCAGATTCAACCTCAGAGTCCATTTCCTTGCCAATGAATGCCCGAGCCTTCTTGGGGTTGCTCTTCTTGTGAGATGAAGACCTCAAGGATTTTGATGATGAAGACTTTGAATATTTTTTCTTCTTCTTTGCATCATCAGAACTATAATCCTTGTATTTCTTCTTCTTTGATTCCTTATCCCACTGAGGACAATCTTGGATGTAGTGACCAGGTTTCTTGCATTTGTGGCATAGCCTCTTCTTGTAGTCACTGGATGAGGAATCATTGCTCCTTGAGGGTTTTCCAAAGCGACCACGTCTTGAGAACTTCTGAAATTTCTTCACGAGCAGTGCTAGTTCCTGGCTCAGTTCTTCAGGGTCACCAAGGCTGC
This sequence comes from Triticum aestivum, assembly GCF_018294505.1. Lineage (NCBI taxonomy): Eukaryota > Viridiplantae > Streptophyta > Magnoliopsida > Poales > Poaceae > Triticum > Triticum aestivum. The sequence goes on along the minus strand of NC_057804.1, from coordinate 321,601,981 downwards.
TAGCAGAGTCCTCATCTTCAGACTCAGAGACTGCCTTGGCCTTCAGAGCACGTGATCTGCCATAGCTCAAACCATAGAGATCTCTCTTCTAAGCAAGCTGGAACTCATGAGTATTTAGCCTCTTGAGGATATCAACGGGATCAAGTGACTTTTAGTCAGCATGCTCTTGAATCATCAGTGCCAGAGTATCAAATGAAGAATCGAGCGATCTTAGCAATTTCTTCACCACCTCATGGTCGGTGATGTCAGTGGCGCCAAGCGCTTGAAGCTCATTTGTGATGTCAGTGAGGCGATCGAAGGTTTGCTGGACATTTTCATTGTCGAGTCTTTTGAAGCGGTTGAAGAGATTGCGAAGAACGTTAACACGAGAGTCACGTTGAGTTGAGACTCCTTCATTCACTTTGGACAGCCTATCCCAGATAAGCTTAGCAGTTTCCAAAGCACTCACTCTTCCATACTGTCCTTTGCTCAGATGGCCACATAACATATTATTCGCTTGAGAATCGAGTTGCTTGAATCTCTTCACATCAGTAGCGTTCAGAGAAGGTGTGACTGAGGGAACACCATTTTCCACAACATACCAGAGATCGTTATCAATTGCCTCAAGATGCATTCACATCTTATTCTTCCAGTAGGGGTAGTCCGTTCCATCGAAGGCAGGACACCCAGCAGAGACCTTGATCATACCTACGGTCGACATAACTAAAACTCCAGGCAGTTAAACCAAAAGCACACAGAACAAGGGAGTACCTTGCTCTAATACCAATTGAAAGTGCGTTACATCGACTAGAGGGGGGGTGCAATGGCGATTTTTATGAATTCTTCACTGAGGAATTTTCTGGTGAGGAAATTCCTAATCGAAGAACGACTTGCAGCGGAATAAGTACTCAGAAGTAAACATAATAGAACACAAGCATAGTCATCATGATGAAATGAAGACAAGCACAAAGTACAGAAAGCGAAAACACAAGATAACACAAGAAAGAAGACGGACAGACTGAAGAAATTGAACTGAGGAAATTGAGAAAGTCTTCAGTCAAAGTCTTCAAACAGATATGAACACACACACAACAACAGACATGAGGAAATGAAAGAGTTGAGGAAATAGAACTAGTAAGCTCGGTGAAGACAATGATTTGGTAGACTAGTTCCAACTGCTGTCTCAGTTGTACATATAGCTGGAGCGACTGAGTATTTAAACTCGAGGACACCCAGTCCCGAACACACAGTCCTCACTGTATTCTTCTTGAACTAAGGTCACACAGACCTCACCCAATCACTTGTGGTAAGTCTTCAGGTGACTTCCGAACCTTCACAAACTCGATCATTCGGCGATCCACAATTCCTCTTGGATGCTCTAGACCTTGACGCTAACCATCTGGAAGAAGCATAGTCTTCAAAGGAAACAAGCGTCGGATCGACGCAGGATCAATCTCTTCAGTGATGCTCAATCACTTTGGGTTTGTAGGTGTTGGGTTTGGGTTTTCCTCACTTTATGATTTTCGCTCAAAGTCCTCGGAGGATGGGATGCTCTCAAATGACAATTGTCAGTTTCTCTTGGAGCAGCCAACCAGCTAGTGGTTGTAGGCGGCGGCTATTTATATCCTAGGGAGCAGCCCGACATGATAAGACATAAATGCCCTTGTCTGATATGTCCGTTAGGTGGGTAGATATTTTGGGACAGCTGGCGCATAGCACATCAACGATCGGAATTTTGACTGTCAAATTCCTCAGGGCTATCATGTTCCTCACTGTGTAGGCAATTCACACTGGCGAATTACTAACTACTCAGTCAGAACAAATTCCTCAGAGACCAGAAGAACTTCATCTCTGTCACTGAAGAATATGACTGAACTGTATGAGATTTCCAATGGCTTCACTCGAAGGGATTGGTAGGTGTAGGATTTGAGTTGAGCATCACATGGAAATTTTCCCTTAGTATTTCCTCAACCCCCTTTAACAGTACGGTGTTTCCTATGACTCAAGAAAGAGAAAATGAAACTACAAAAACAAAAGTCTTCACGCTTCATGTTCCTCGAATGACTACCAAGTCTTCAAGGTCACACCAATTTCTTCACTTTCAAAGTCTTCAGAAAGTCTTCAGCAATCCAAAGTCTTCAGTTGAAGAACTTCATTTTTAGGGGTCGACTTTCTCTGTAAATCCCCATAGACTTATAGACATGTGTACACTCACAAACGCATCAGTCACTTAACCTATAAGTCTTCAATACACCAAAATCACTAAGGGGCACTAGATGCACTTACATAATCAAGATGAAACGAATGATAATAATAAGAAGGAGATTGAGTGTCTAACTAAAGAACTAAACACTCTTAAGTTTGCTCATGAAACTACCTTAGAGGATCATGGAGAGCTTTTAAAGACTCATGAGAAGCTACGCTTTGAGAAGCTCAATTTAGAGAAAGAGCATGGGTTCTTAAAGGCAATCAATGATGATCTTCATAAGAAAAGTTCTTCTTACATTGCCAAGTGTTTACTCTTGTCTACTTACATGCCAAAAGTAAAATCTAGCAACAAGAGAAAGAAGATTCTTCTTCTAGTAGTAACAATAATCATGCTAAATCCAATATTGTTGCTTCTAGTAGCTCTCATGATTCCACTAATAATTCTCTTAGCCAAGTTACACTTGAGCAAGAAAATATCTTATTGAAGGGAATTATAGAGAAATGTGTTTACAAGAGCCTTGCTGGTAGTAAGCAATTTGAGGTATTTGTAGGCAAGTAAGGAAGGGACCGGAAGAATCAAGGTGTTGGTTTTGAACAAAATTTCAATGCCAATGGACTTGAGTGGTAAGAAGATCAATACCCCAATTTGAAGTTTGTTCCTCCACAAGAGAAGTATAACCCCACTTCTTTCAAAGAAACAAAAGCTCAAGATGATCTTCCACCACAAGACCACAAGCTAAAAGGCAAGAACAAGCTCAAGAAGAGATTGATTCATTTGAAGAAGCTCCTAAGGCCTTGGTCAAGTGGGTTCCCAAGACTACATCAAGATCTACTTCATCAAGTATGACTACAACTCCAAGGATTCCCATCAAGTTGATGTGGGTCCCAAAGAAGAAGAACTAGAGAGTTATTGAGCGTGACTTCGTCAACATACTTCACTCATATTTATTTTGGCAAGGACAAGTGCAATCAACTTTCATATCTTGCAGTAGTTCAAGGAGTCACAAACCATGTTGTTGGTAAGACAAAGGACAAGGTAACCTAATGCATTCATGGACATCATCATATGTGTGTTTCCCTCTATGTCTATCACTACTGCAGGATGCTTGTAACGCGGCACTACGATCAGAGACCCTTTGACGAAACTGTGTGCGATGCAATAATCGCAAACGGTGGTGTAAAAAAACCGTCGAAAAGGGTGCAAAACATTCGCGATGATGAATGCATCAAACACGGTTCAGATTTTAGTTCCGTGTGTGATGCAGGGCATAAGGTTCAGTGCAATTAACTCTTTGCAATGAGGAGCAACAAAAGAAACTGTTCGCACACGCACACGTCACTGTGTACCTCCAACACCGAGGGTGATGCACCGCAGTTCACGTCGAAGGAGACCCGTCCGGAAGCGCGGTACGCAATCAATCCGGTGGGCGATTTTGAGCACCCGAAACCCCACACACCTGGGAGGGGCCCCGTTAGGGCACGCGGTGGCTATGGGCTGCCCTAGGTCGGCCTGACCGCCCCTAGGGCCTCGAGGTTCGCCGCCCTACAATGAAGAAGAATGAACGAAGAACGAGGAAGAAGAAGAAGAACAAGGGAGAAGGAAAAGTAAAGGTAACATATGATAGATTGATTTGTCGATTGTGTGTTGTTGTTCAATCGGCCGTCACCCCTTAGGTATATAAGAGGCGGCTAGACTTTCCGTGCAAGCAAAAGGCTTGGATTCACATCCAAAACCCTAGTTTGGGTCCAACTAGGAATCAAACTTTCCAAAATGGTTTGGTTTACAACCTGGCTGCACCTTGCGGGTAATGTTTGAGGCAGTAAATGACCTCAGATGGAAACGAGTCCAAAGAAATCTTGACCGTTTCAACGAGACGAACAACTTTTGTGTTGAACATTTTTTTATCAGAGGTCATCTTGAAGGTCATATCGCTCGCACAAAACGGACTGTCACGCAAAACACCCGTTCCCTCGCGCTACCCATCAGATATAGGTCTGGTGGGGTGCGCCACATCACGCCTCATGACAGGTCTGCACTCCGATATTTTTATATCGAAATCGATCGTTTCGATCAGACGAAGACAATCCGTGTAAATCATGTTTCCATACGAGGCATTCTTGAGGGCGTAATGAGCCGAATAGTGTTCTGAATACAAAATCACAGTATTTCGAACGCAACTTCAGCCTTGGAGATGAGATCGGATGGAGATGGCCCAAACTTCAAAGATGTTCATATCGACAATACGAAACTTTTTTATGTAGATCACTTCTCCATTTGAGGCAATATTAATTAAGTTCTTGGTCGTGCCAAAATCTGGTGTCAACACATGCCCCCCTGTTTTTCGGCAAAGCTAGCGTGCCAAAAAATAACTTGTACCATTTTTGTTCTAAGGACGATATCAACACTCCATCGGCCATTTATAGTTTCTTAGGGAGATAATTATATATCGGCCATGTTTATGCTAAGGGCGATAGTTATTTATCGGCCATGTCTTTGCTTAGGACGATAGTGATATATTGGCCATTGCCTATCTAGGCTTCTTGACACACACTTGGGTGATATTTCTTTAAATATTTGTCATTGAGAGCTCGAGGTAATAATGTGCCTTGTACGGATTCCACCAAATATGAGTTTCCAGGAACCACTCTTGTAATCTTAAAAGGACCTTCCCAACTTGGAGACTACTTCCCGAATTTTCTATCTTTTGAACCAATTGGTAGAATCACCTTCCACACAAGATTGCCAACTTGAAAATTCTTCAACTTGACCTTCTTATTGTAAATTCTTGCCACCCTCAACTTATCTCTCTCTATGGCATTCAAAGCAGACAAACATTTATCGGCAACTTCATCAATATTGTCCATCATCAAGTTATAGAAGTCCACCGCCGATAAATCATTTTTTTGGCTATTCTCAAAGCATTCAAATTCACTTCCATTGGTAAAATGGCCTCTTGACCATATACGAGCTCATACGGAGTTACCTTTCTAGCACCATGCCTTGAGATTCTTTGTGCCCACAAAGCTTCGGACAGTAGCTTATGCCATCTCCTTGGATTATTCTCAATCTTCTTCTTGATGAGCTTGATTAATATTTTATTACTAGACTCAGCTTGTCCATTGGCTTGGGCATAATATGGAGAGGAATTGAGCAACTTTATCTTATATGATTCAGCAAATTCTCTGACTTGATGTGACATAAAGGATGAACCTTGGTCCATAATTAATGTTTGAGGAATGCCGAACCTATGAATAATATGCTCAGTTATGAATTGAATTACCTCTGTATGCGTCATGTTTTTTAGTGGTATTGCTTCATACAATTTAGTGAAATAATCAGTTGCCACCAACACGAACCGATGCCCCTTTGAATAAGAAGGATGAATCTCTCCAATAAAGTCCAATCCCCAACCTCTAAAAGGCCACGACTTGATAATAGGATGTAACATAGCAGCAGGAGCTAACTGAATATCACCAAACTTTTGACAAGCTTCACATCCGTTATAGAACCGGAAGCAATCATTAACCGGTGTCAGCCAATAAAACCCAGCACGTCGTAGTAACCATTTCATCTTGGGAGCCGACTGATGAGTGCCACAAATACCTTCATGGACCTCTCCCATAGCAACTCTCGCTTGGTCCTTGTCCAAGCATTTGAAAAGAACATCATCAACCGATCGGCGATAGAGACCATCATCTCTCATTGTGTATTTGAAAGCCATACGCCAAATAGTCTTGTCTACCCTTTTACTAGGATCACACAAATAATCAATAATGGGCTTCCTCTAGTCTTGATTTTCTCCTGCACTAAATATTTCATTAGTGGCCGAACTGGTGGGCTTCGGTTCAGCCTCCCCTATGTTTGCAAGACTAGACATCGGCCTTTGAGAAATATGAAACATGCCATGATCAACATGATAGTCGGATGCTTGTTGTACCAACTACTTTGCTCTCCAATTGTCATGTCTAGATATATGAGCAATGCTAAAATTATCCAAAGTAGAAATTATATCTAGACATTTATCAAGATAAACATTAAGTGATTCATCAAATCATTGAAAGAATTTGGATATTTGTTGCACTACTAATAACGAATCACCAAAAGCCTCAATATGTGTAGCACCTATGGCAAGCAACATCTCTAAGCCGAATAACAATGCTTCATATTCGGCTTGATTATTTGTGCATAAGTATTCTAAGCGGCATGAGGCTTCAAAAACAGCACCACGAGGATATATATAAACAATACCAACACCTTGGCCATTACTACAAACTGAACCATCAAAATATAATCTCCATGGTACTAATGAGACAAGGTTTATATCAATATCATGCTTGTCATCAATCAGATGCTCAACAATAAAATTAGCAACAATTTGGCCTTTCATGGATTTCAGAGATTCATAAGCCAATCATATTCAATTAAAGCATAAGCCCATTTGCCAATTCTACCACTAAGAATTGGCCTATGCAACATGTATTTGATGGCATCGGTTTGACAAGCTATAATGCAAGTACTAGGCACTAGATAATGTCTCAATTTTGTGCAAGCATAATATAAGCATAAGCATAATTTCTCAATAAATGTATACCTTGTCTCGGCGTCCAATAAGCGTCGGCTCAAGTAAGTAATAGCATGCTCCTTTCCTTCGGTCTCTTGAGTCAAAACAGCACCAATAACACCTTCCTCCGCTGCAATGTAAAGTCTAAATGGCTCCCTGTGCATGGGCGCTTTCATAACCGGAGGAGTGCACAAATATTTCTTAAACATATCAAATGCCTCTTGCTGTTTTGCCCCCCAAGTAAAATCAACATCATTTTTAATCGAAGGATAGGAGTAAATGCATCAACCTTCCCTCATAGATTGGCTATGAACCTCCTCAAATAATTGACCTTGCAAAGGAACTTTTGCATATCTCTCTTGCATGTTGGAGCCTCTACTTTTTGTATAGCTTCTATCTTTTTCGGATCAATTTCCACGCCATCTTCATGAATAATGAAACCCAGAAACTTCCCAGCCGATATGCCAAAGGCACACTTCAAACGATTCATTTTCAGCCCATATTTCTTCATTCTTTCAAAAGCCAAACGCAAATCGGCTAAGTGAGATCCAAAAGGATCCGATTTGACAACAATATCGTCAATATAGACCTCAAGTATAACACCAAGTAAATCGTGAAAAATTAAATTCATAGCCCTTTGATACGTGGCGCCGGCATTCTTTAATCCAAAGGTCATCACCGTCCACTCAAATAAACCAAGGAAACCAGGGCATCGAAATGCTGTTTTGAACATGTCCTCTTCAGCCATAAAAATCTGGTTATACCCCGCATTACCATCAAGAAAGCTAATGACCTTATGTCCAGAAGCATCATTAATAAGCATATCGGCTATTGGCATATGATACTCATCTTTAGGTGTAGCTCTATTAAAATCTCTGAAATCAATGCACACCCTCAAGTTGCCAGAGCCTTTGTTCTCTACTGGTACAATGTTAGAAATCCACTCGGCATACCTGCAAGGCCTAATAAAATTAGCTTTAAGCAAACGACCGATCTCTTCCTTGATCCGATCATATGTTTTTGGATTAAACTTTCTGGCGATTGTTTGTATGGTCTAAAACCGGCCTTTATTGGTAACCGATGCTCCACTAGCTCTCAGCTTAAACCTGGCATTTCATAATATTCCCATGCAAAGCAACAAACATATTCTTTCAACAGCTCGATCAACTTAGCCTTATGATCGGCTCTTAAATTTTCGTTTACAAATGTCGGCCTAGGAATTGAACCATCTCCTATATCTATCTCTTCTAATGGATCGGCTGATGTAAAACCTTCTCCTAATTTATCCATATCATCTAACTCTTCTATGGACTCATACATATCGTTCTCATTGGACCGATATTCTACAAGATGCTTTTGTAACCACTCTAAGTTAGGATCCATTTAAATACATCATACCTTGGAGCTGATTATCGCCAACCGGCTTTAAAGAAACGGGCACGAAACCACTTTTTGTGGCGCTAAGAAAATCAAATTCTGATAAGTCGCGCCCCGTCAAGCAAGTAGCATTGGGATGTTGCCAATCCACTGATGCATCGGCCAAAGCAACACAAGCCGAATTATCCGCATGAATGACTTCAACTTCATCATCAACCCATTGAATTAAAAACTGGTGCATAGTAGATGGCACACATTGGTTTGCATGAACCTAATCGCGGCCTAATATCACATTGTAGTTACCTTGCACCTAGGAGACAAAGACTGCGGTAGCCAAAGTTTTGCTTCCCACCGTAAGCTCCACATACATTACACCTTTGGCTTCAGTTTTCTCTTTGCCTTCAAATCCATTAAGCACCATGTTGGTTTTGATTAACTCTTCATCAGGCAGCCCCAATGTTTTGAAGACCGAATATGGCATAAGATTCACCACAGCACTGCCATCGACAAGCATTCTAGCAACCGACGATCCATTAATATGACCTTTAAGGAAAAATGGCTTCAAGTGCGTCACCGGTTCTTTTGGCTTCTCAAATATAGCATTTTTAGGACCAAAATCTAGTTGAGCTACTTCCCCTTCTTCATCTATAGTACGAAATTCAGCGGGTAAGTAATACACCATATTAATATCCATACCTTCATGAACCGGTGTAGACTCGTAATCAAGCATTTCATCTTCTTCCTCAAGAATGTCCACTAACTCTGAAATATCTCCAAGTGAAGAGGAAGTAGTAGGAAAAGTGGATGATGTAATAGTAGCCACATCGTCCTCCGTTGGTGGTGTAGGTGTTGCTATGATCAACGCAGAAGCTGCCATGTTTTCCTTTTGCTTTGGACTCCAAACTAGTTTTGGGGGTACCATGGGACGGCTTTCATTGAATAATTTATCCCTTAGCTTTTCTGCTTCTTGTTCCTCCATCTCATGACTCCTCATGCGCTGCAATCTCCTTTTTTGTGCCTTGGTCAGACCGGAAGGACACCACTTAGGCTGAGTATATTTTGGATCCCTCGACTTGGCCTTGCTTGTGCTAGCTTCATGATCATTAGCCATGGGACCCTGCTGGACCGCAGCCACATCTTTATTAGAATCAGCCGGATTATCAACAATAATCGACTCTTTGATTGTTAATTCTTTAGTTCCTATAATAATAGTTTCAGCACTAGTATTCTTCTCCCTTTGCTTGCTAGGCTCTGAAATTTCAGCACTTGGTGATTTAGCACGCCACAGTTGCTTGCCAACCCTTCCATGATTATCTTGCATTGGCCGATTGACACCGTTGTACAAACGACCTCTTGTGGGATAAGAGAGCCTCTCACGAATGGGCCTCCTTGGTTCTGCCACCCCAGATGAAAAGCATAAGGGGCCATTGGGGGTTGCCCCCATCCTCCATTCAAACCACCCATGTAGTATGGCGCATAGGGAGGTGGCGCCATCCATGGTCCCGGTGCCCATGACCCATATGGCCTTGCATGATGCTAAAATTCTTCCCGAGGAGGTGACATTGAGCGCTTCAAATTTGATGACCGGTTAGAGCTAGAACCGGCCGCTTAATTGGCATACTTGGACAACAACATATCAAAAGTTGGCTTGATTTTCTTGCGCTGTACTTTAGCTTCATTTGTCTTCCACTTGCCAACCTCTAGACTCTTGGGCTTAACAAATTTGACATGAGTGTTCTCTTGCACTTGTGGTTTCCCCCCGAGTGTAGGATTCTTGATGGTGATCTTGATTATCTCCTTGCCATCGGGTTGCTTATCAAGCGGAACTTGTCTTCCCAAGACCTTGTCGCTCTCCTTATTTTTCCTGGGCTCACCAATGACAATATTATTCTTATTAGCTGATTCAGCTATGCTGGGCCGAATTAGCATCTTCTTCCCCTCCAAATCCATGGTGTTCATTGGGAAAGGCTGCTTATCAACTTGCATCTCAAAAAAATTCAATCGTCCGTCATTAATGGGCGATTGTATCTGTCGTCGAAAAACATTACAATCATTAGTAGCATGAGAAAAAGAATTATGATACTTGCAATAAGCATGCCGTTTCAGCTCTTCAAACGGCGGTAAATTATGAGATATTCTAATAATCTTCGCTTGCAATAAAGCATCAAATATTCTATCACACTTAGCTATGTGGAAAGTAAATTTCATCTCTTCATCACGATTCTTATGAATCGGCTTTAAATCATTGCAATTAAATGGTTTGGCCTTAGACGGCCAAACAAATTCAGCAGCATAAATATCACCCTCATCGTCCGAGTGGTCACTCTCATACTCAACCATATTCATCTTAGGACGATCAGTTTTATATCTATGCACCTCTTTAAGATCTTTGCTTCAGCTTTCTTGAGCCAAAGCCCTTTGCAAGACTTGGTTGATATTTAAAACTCTTGTCCTTCTAGCCTTTCTCTAATGTGAGTTCTCAAACCACTAAGCACAAGATCAACCAAATCTCTCTCAGTTATCACCAAACTATAGAACCGGTTTTTTGCATCTCTAAATCTCTTGACGTAATCGGAGACTGATTCATCATGCTTTTATCTAACCGATGTAAGATGTGACAACTTAAGCTCATTATCACCACTATAAAAATGATCATGAAACTTTTGTTCCAAGTGAAACCATGTAGTAACAGAACTGGGCGGTAACGCAGAAAACCACGAGAAAGCAGTACCGGTTAAAGATAAAGGAAAATAACGTACTTTCCACTCGTCTCGTGAACTTGCCTCACCTAATTGTGCCAAGTATTGACTAACATGCTCCCATGTAGTCTTTGTCCCCTCTCCTCTAAATTTAACAAAATCTGAAACTTTATATCTGGGAGGACATGGCACGGCATCAAAAATTACTAGATATGGTTTCCTAGAGATTCGTGGTTTAGGTAGTTCATCCCGCAATGCTCTCGGAACACCCTAGACATTTCCTCTCTGACATTAGCCAAAATATCACTCATATTGAGTGATGTTACATGTGGTTGTGGCGCATGGTGAATATGATTTCTAATAGTTGGTACAATGCTATTCGGAAGAGATGGTGGTGTGTATGTTGTACCATAGTTCGGCAACAGTCTACTTGGACTTGCCGAACCGTAACCTAGCAATGCAGTTGGATTCACTGAAGTTGATACGTTCATGGCAAGATTAAAGGGTGGAGTAACAAGTTGGTTTGTCTGACTGGGATAAGAATTCAACGGCATGGGCGGCACCGATGAAATAGGTAAAGTTTGACTAAAGTTTTCCACACTAGCAGACATACTACCACTACCATTATATGATTGAGGAGTATTATTTCGAGCAGTATTATTTTCTATGATAGCTTGGTAAATAAGGTCATTATTCTGAGCAATAAGAGTAGTAATTTCAGCCGACTCTTCAGGAGAGAAGATTTTGTTTACAGCCGGTTCTACCTGCTCATTGTGAAGAGGAGGAAACTTGATTTCTTCAATTGAAATGATGTTGCCTTGGTGATCCTTTTTGAACTTAGCAAGGAACTCCTGCATCTCCTTCTCTTCACGCGCATTATTGTACTCCTCAAAAGCTCGGCGATGCTCTGCCAATAATTCCTCAAAATTGGGCTTGATGATGTTATCGGCATCCACTTCAGATGGCTTGGGAAGATTGACCATGATGGATGATGATGATTGCTCTTTGTCCCCAGCGGAGTCGCCAAAAAGTGTGTTCGCACACGAACACGTCACCGTGTACCTCCAAAGCCGAGGGTGATGCATCGCAGCTCATGTCGAAGGAGACCCATTCGGAAGCGCGGTACACAAGCAATCCAGCGGACGATTTTGAGCACCCGAAACCCAACACGCCTGGGATGGACCCCGTTAGGGCGTGCGGCGGCTATGGGCTGCCCTAGGTCGGCCTGACCGCCCCTAGGGCCTCGAGGTTCGCCGCCCTGAGGTTGGAAAAAGCGGTAGGCGTAAGCGAGGCGGTTGACCTTCGCCTTGTGCCTAGGCGGTGCCTAAGCGCCCTAGGCGCGATCTAGGCGGTAATATAGTTTTTACTCGTAGTGTATTTATGATTATTATATGGGTGTTGATATTTGTTTAGGGCATATAAATAAGTTAATTACTATCTACTGCCATTGGAATATAACCCGTTTGGCATATCTGTGCAGTATGTGGCATGATTTCTTCCTTGGGTAGGCAATTCCTTGCTTGTCGTGCCTAGATCTCCATTTATGCCCTAGGCGAGGCGTTTGGCTATTGCCTAGCGCCTAGGCGTGCCTAAGCGCCTCCTAGGCACTGCCTTTTACAACAGAGCCTGCAATGAAGAAGAACGAACGAAGAACGATGAAGAAGAAGAACAACAAGGGAGAAGGAAAAGTAAAGGTAACATATGATAGATTGATTTGTCGATTGTGTGTTGTTGTTCAATTGGCCGTCACCCCTTAGGTATATAAGAGGAGGCTGGACTCTCCGTGCAAGGAAAAGGCTTGGATTCACGTCCAAAACCCTAGTTTGGGTCCAACTCGGAATCAAACTTTCCAAAATGGTTCGGTTTACAACCTGAATGCACCTTGCGGGTAATGTTTGAGGCAGTAAACGACCTCGGATGGAAACGAGTCCAAAAGCAATCTTGACCGTTTTGACGAGACGAACAACTTTTGTGTTGAACATTTTTTATCAGAGGTCATCTTGAAGGTCAAATCACTCGCACAAAACAGACTGACATGCAAAACACCCATTCCCTCGCGCTACCCATCAGACATAGGTCTAGTGGGGCGCGCCACATCACGCCTCATGACAGGGCTGCACTCTGATAGCTCTAACTTTTGCATATAAACTTGGATTCGGACAAGTTTTATATCAAAATCGACCGTTTCAATGAGACGAAGACAATCCATGTAAATCATTTATTCATAAGAGGCGTTCTTGAGGGCGTAATGAGCCGAATAGTGTTCTAAATACAAAATCTCAGTATTTCGAACACAACTTCGGCCTTCGAGATGAGATCGGATGGCGATGGCCCAAACTTCAAAGATGTTCATACCGACAATACGAAACTTTTTTATGTAGATCACTTCTCCATTTGAGGCAATATTAATTAAGTTCTTGACCATGCCAAAATCTGGTGTCAACAGAAACGGGCAGCCATATGAAGGTGTGTGCGATATACAACATACGGTACACTAGGATGAACTGTTTGTGATTAGGCAACACAAAAGAAACGGCCAGCCAGATCAATGTGTGTGCGATATACGACATGCGGTTCAATCGAATGAACTGTTTGTGTTGAGACAAGAGAACATAAATGGTTCAATATAACAAGATGTGTGTGATACGCCGAAAACATGTCTGTAATAAAAAATGTGTGCGAAGACCGATAATAACACATACGATTGCTGCTAATAAGACGTGTGTGTTTGCGATGGGATTGCGTACAGAACAACAACAA
>NC_057804.1:321587197-321587937 GCF_018294505.1 Triticum aestivum | reverse complement strand
GTGCGCGTGTATGTGTGTGTACACACACATTTATAAGGACATGGTTGCATAACCAAATTAAACATCCACTTACATAGGTGGCTACTACAACCATGACATTTGCACACCGAAGAGTAAACTATTACATGCATAATTATATAGATGGCTACTACACACATGACATTTCCACACACCAAAGTAAACTATATATTACATGCATGATTAACTAGCATAAACGATCATCTGATCACACTACAAAAAAAGACACATCCGTGACATGTTGGGCCGAGCGAATTTTTTTTCTGTCATACTTATGACACTTTTATGACGATAATTGTGACAAAACCCTATATCATCATAGATGTGGTGGGTTCCTACTTCTATGAAAAAAATCATGATAGAAAATGGGTTTTTCGTCCTGGGCGGACCGGAGACGCAGCTGCATGACATTCTTTGGTCCGTCCATGACGGAAAAAACTGTGCTAGAAGCGAGGGCAAGGAAAATTTCGGGGAGTTCTCGGTTACGGTGGGTGGTCGGGAGCCAAGCGATGCGCGTTTCTCTCATACACGTACGCATGTGTGTGCGAGGCGTTGGCTCTAACTGAACCCGGGCGAGGTATTGGGCCCTAACTGAACCCGAGCGATTGCACTGCAGGCTACGCGTTACTGAACCCGAGCGATCGATCGATGGCTGTTAACTGAACCAAATCGAGCAATTCCTTCGCTACTACTGCTAACTGAAGTCGATCGATGATGCCTCT
>NC_057804.1:321564198-321586873 GCF_018294505.1 Triticum aestivum | reverse complement strand
GATCGAGCCGGTTGGGGCTGGATGAACAGGACCATGTGGAGGGCTAGATGAACAGTAGATGATGGAGGGGTGCCCGTGGAGGGGTGGTTGAACAGTAGACGGTGGAGTAGCACGCGGTGGAGGCTGGATGAATAGGAGCCCGTGGAGGCTGGAGGAGGTCAACGATGGAGACGAACAGTATCCCGTGGAGTCCCGTTTTGCGGTACGCCACAACACTCCCGATGAACAGGACCCCCATTTTGACCGTAGTGCTCCAACACAAGTCCGTTTCGTCCATTTTGCGGTACGCCACACCCCTCCCGATCAACAGGACCCCCGTTTTGACCATAGGAGGTTAGTTTCCTCCGTTTTGCGGTACGCTAGACCCCTCCCGATGAACAGGATCCCGTTTTGAACGTGGCCGGTCGAACACAAGGCCGTTTCCTCTATTCTGCGGTACGCCAGGCCTCATTTCCATCGCCTGTTCCATCCAAGCCGGTTGGCTCCCACGCGTTCCGTTGCCTCCCGATGAACACGACGCATTCTGTTGCCTCCCCATGAACACGACGCATTCCGTTGCCTCCCCATAACACGACAATGACGTAGTTTCTCTGTTCCGACCCAGCCATGAACACGAGCCCTAGCCGTACGTATGCGCAAGTAGGCGTTCGAGACCCCGCCCGTATGTACGTACGTGGCCGTATTTTCTTTCTTGCACCCTGGTAGTTGTACGTACATGTACATGCTACGTGCGCGCCTCTCCTACGACATGTGCGCGCCTCTACTACGACACGTGCGCGCCTCTACATCGACCAGTATGTACATACATGTTCGCGACCAAAATGACAACGCTACGTACGCTTCGACCTGGTGGGTCCCGACTATTAGGCACTTCCTTGCGTACGAAGATGTAGCTGGTGGGTCCCAGCAGTCAGGGGGGTGAATCGTTTTTTTTGCCCGGACGCAATTCCTTCGTGCGAAGGTGTAGCTGGTGGGTCCCAGCAGTCAGGGGGGAAATGTTTTTTTCGCAAACTACGGTGGCCCGTCCGGTGGGTCCCCGCTGTCAGGTGGAGGAATAATTATTTTTCGCGTAATAAGGAGGCACTTCCTTGCTGCGGCCATGGACACAACTGTCAGTCTCTCCACGTACAGTCCACGTCCGATGGAAGTTGTTCCTTGACCATGTTGACCACGCCGCACCGAGAGAAACACGGCGGTGGACGACGGTGAGGCCTAGGAAGGGGACGACGCGAAGCCGGGGAAGACGTGGCAGTGGATGCCCACACGGAAAGGAGTACGAGGGTCCACTGGTTCGGCTAGGGTGTGAGGCTGCCGTCACCGTAGAATAACAGGGGGTGTGCGTGAGTAGAGGGATGGCCTGGCCAGCGGTGGGAGTAGTAGGAGGCGGTGAGGCCTCCGCGACATCATAGCCGACCATGGGAGGCAGGAGCATGTAGCACGACCGGCGCTGCTTTGGGCGGCTGGAGCAAGAAGACCAGAGGTTGAAGAAGCACTACGGCCATTGGATGGACATCGTATGGTCACTGGAGCTACAATAGTTCATATTGACTAAACTTGACAAAGGCCTCCGTCCCAGTCAACTTAGTAGGCCCACAAGCCAGCCTCCCACCATGGTGGGTCCCAGCTAGCAGGGGAAGTATTCATTTTTTTGTGCGTAATCAGGATGCACTTCCGGTGGGTCCGAGCTAACAGCGGGGGGAACGTTTTTTTCGCGAAATACGGTGGCCCGTCCGGTGGGTCCCAGCAGTCAGGGGGAAACATTTTTTTCGCAAAATACGGTGGCCCGTCCGGTGGGTCCCAGCAGTCAGGGGGGAAACGTTTTTTTTGTGAAATACTGATGGCCCGTCCGGTGGGTCCCTTCTATCATGTGGAGGAATAATTATTTTCTGTGTAATAAGGAGGCACTTCCTTACGGCTGTCGTAGACCCAGCTGTTAGCCTCTCCATGTACAGTACTCTTCCAATGGAATTCGTTCGTTGACCACATTGACCACGCCGCGCTAAGAGCACCACGGCGGTGGACGACGGCGAGGCCTGGGAAGGGGATGATGCGGAGCCGGGGAAGATGCGGTAGTTGATGCCCATGCGGAGAGGAGTACGAGGGTTCATTGGTTCGGCCGCGCTGCCGTCACCGTAGAATAATAGGGGGTGTGGGTGAGTGGAGTGGAGGGATGGCCTGGCCAGCGGTGGGAGTAGTATGGGGGCGGTGAGGCCTCCGCGGTAGCACAGCCGTCCACGGGAGGCAGGAGCAGGCGGCACAACCGGCACTGCTTTAGGCGGCTGGAGCAAGACGACCAGAGGTTGAAGAAGCACTACGGCCGTTGGATGGACATTGTACGGTCAGTCGAGCTAGAATCGTGCATATTGACTAAGTTGACAAAGCCCTCCGTCCCCGTCAACTTAGTAGGCCCACTATACTGGGTCCTAGCTAGCAGGGGGGGTATTCATTTTTTTGCGCGTAATAAGGAGGCACTTCCTTGCGTGCGAAGATATAGCTGGTGGGTCCGAGCTGTCAGCGGCGGTAATGTTTTTTTCGCGAAATATAGAGGCTCTTTCGGTGGGTCCCAAATGTCAGGTGGAGGAATCATTATTTTGCGCGTAATAAGGAGGCATTTCCTTGCGTGTGGCCGTGGACCTAGCTGTCAGCCTCTCCACGTACAGTCCATTTCAGATGCATGTCGGTCGTTGACCACATTGACCATGCCACGCAGAGAGCACCAGGGAAGTGGACAACGGCGAGGCCTAGGAAGGGAATGACACGGAGCTAGGAAAGACTCAACAGTTGTTTCCCACGTGGAGGGGAGTACGACTATATGAGGGTTTACTGGTTCGTCTGCCGTCGCTGGAGAATAACAATAGGTGTGGGTGAGTAGAGGGATGGCTAGGCCAAAGATGGGAATATGATGGGGCAGTGAGTCCTGCGCGGCAGCACAGCCAGCCACGGGGAGGAGGGAGCAGCCAGTCCCGCCGGCGCTTTTTTGAGCACCTGGAGCAGGAAGAGCAGAGATTGAAGAAGCACGACGGTCGTTGGATGGACATCCAACAGTCACTGCTTGTGCGTCAACCTTTTTTTAGGAAAGCCTCAAATTTGTGGAAAACAGCATACAGGCCATCTGCCATTTATTTCTAATAATTTACAGCTCATTTGCTAATTCTTACTTTTTTTGGAGCCCATATTCTTTTTGTTAGCATTATAGCCCATATTGTGGCCACGCTTAAAAAATTATACGAAATTTTGCATATGTCCGTGCGGTCTAAACTGTTTTTAATCCCGAAATTTTGAGTCACATTCAGACTGATTTTAAAAATAAATGTATATCAATATAAAATCCAATAAATTGTCCATGCATAAAAATCAATGCTATTTAAATCTCGAAATGAAAAAAAGATATTTGAAACTAATTGACGGTTTGATGTGTTTTAAAAATGTACAACCCATTTCTCCTTACTGATAGGCCATTTTCTCGGCCAGCCGAATGAAGCTCTCCTCGTCTTGAAAGATTTGCAACCCAACAGGCCTGATAAAATGACTTACTTGACAAGTCACAAAAAAACTGGGCTAGCCATTTTCAGAAAGAAAAAAAAACTACTGGGCTGGTCTGTGGTAAACATAAAAGAAAAGGCTGTGTAGACAGGCCAGAGTGTCACGCACAGCCCAGTTGACACCCTGCATCCGTCTCAAAAACAAATTAGATAAATGCCACTCCAATTATGGCGATTCATAAAAATGCCACTGCAATTTCCAAACTTTGAAAAATGCCATTGCAATTTTTGCAAACTTTGAAAAACGCCACTCCAGTTTGCAAACTTTGAAAAACGCCACTCCAGACTTTGAAAAATGCCACTAGAAATGGCATGAAATGGCATTTTTCAAAGTTTGGAAATTACAGTGGCATTTCTCGAAAACACCAGATTTGGAGTGGCATTTATCAAATTAACCCAAAACAAAAATAACTGGGCGAGCTGCTGGGTCCCTAGTGTCAGCCGCTCATTGTGCAATTCTCTCGTTTATTGACTACGTTGACAATGGCATGGGACCCAGATGTCAGAAATCCACTAGGAGGAGCCATTTTTTTATTGGCTTGAAATAAGGAGGAACTTGCTTGCGTACTGCCATGACCTTGGCGGGTCCCTGCTGTCATCCTCTCCACGTACAATCATCTCCTGATTGTGTACGCGTCAACTTGGTAGGCCCACAAGTCAGCCTCTAAACCCGTGGAGGACAAATACAACCCATTTAAAAAAATAATAGCCCATTCCATACGTTCAAACGGAAAGTTCAACATTCAGAGCAAAGTAACAGGTCTGATCCACATATAGAGTACTGAACTTCCACGTTGACAACCATCATAGCCAAGTTAACTATCTACTCCCACTAATACTCTAGTAGAGTATGATGTCTACTACACAACCTTCTTCTTGTAGACGTTGTTGGGCCTGCAAGTGCACAAGTTTGTAGGACAGTAGCAAATTTCCCTCAAGTGGATGACCTAAGGTTTATCAATCCGTGGGAGGCATAGGATGAAGATGGTCTCTCTTAAGCAACCCTACAACCAAATAACAAAGAGTGTCTTGTGTCCCCAACACACCCAATACAATGGCAAATTGTAGAGGTGCACTAGTTCGATGAAGAGATGGTGATACAAGTGCAATATGGATGGTAGATAAAGGTATTTGTAATCTGAAATAATAAAAACAGCAAGGTAACTAATGATAAAAGTGAGCGTAAACGGTATTGCAATGCTAGAAAACAAGGCCTAGGGTTCATACTTTCACTAGTGCAAGTTCTCTCAACGATAATAACATAGATAGATGATATAATAGTCCCTCAACATGCAAGAAAGAGTCACTCCAAAGCCACTAATAGCGGAGAACAAATGAAGAGATTATGGTAGCGTACGAAACCACCTCAAAGTTATTCTTTCGGATCAATCTATTCAAGAGTTCGTACTAGAATTACACCTTAAGACACAGATCAACCAAAACCCTAATGTCACCTAGATACTCCATTGTCACCTCAAGTATCCGTGGGCATGATTATACGATATGCATCACACAATCTCAGATTCATCTATTCAACCAACACAAAGTACTTCAAAGAGTGCCCCAAAGTTTCTACCGGAGAGTCAAGACGAAAACATGTGCCAACCCCTATTCATAGGTTCATGGGCGGAACCCGCAAGTTGATCACCAAAACATACATCAAGTGGCACGTGATATCCTATTGTCACCACAGATAAGCACGGCAAGACATACATCAAGTGTTCTCAAATCCTTAAAGACTCAATCCGATAAGATAACTTCAAAGGGAAAACTCAATTCATCACAAGAGAGTAGAGGGGGAGAAACATCATAAGATCCAACTATAATAGCATAGCTCGCGATACATCAAGATCATGCCATAGAGAGAACACGAGAGAGAGAGAGATCAAACACATAGCTACTGGTACATACCCTCAGCCCCGAGGGTGAACTAGTCCCTCCTCGTCATGGATAGCGTCGGGATGATGAAGATGGCCACCGATGATGGGTTCCCCCTCCGGCAGGGTGCCAGAACGGGCTCCCGAGAGGTTTTTGGTGGCTACAGAGGCTTGCGGCAGCGGAACTCCCGATCTATCTTCTGTTTCAATGTTTTTAGGGTATGTAGGCTTATATAGGCGAAAGAAGTCGGTCGGGGGAGCCTCGAGGGGCCCATGAGAGTGAAGGGCGCGCCCAGGGGGTGGGCGCGGCCCCTATCTCGTGGCCTCCTTGGCACTTCCCTGGCTTGCACTCCAAGTTCCCGGGATTGCTTCTGTTCCAAAAATAACTTTTCTAAAGGTTTCATTCCATTTGGACTCTGTTTGATGTTCCTTTTCTTCGAAACACTGAAATAGGCAATAAAACAGCAATATGGGCTGGGCCTCCGGTTAATAGGTTAGTCCCAAAAGTAATATAAGAGTGTATAATAAAGCCCGTAAACATGCAAAACACATAATAATATAGAATGAATGCTTCATAAATTATAGATACGTTGGAGACGTATCAGCGTACAAGTACTAACTTACTCTTAGCTAACTAGACGATGTCGGCCGCCATCTGTGGTACACGCTAAACGCCGGCACCAGCGTCCTGCGCCTCGCCTCGGACTTGCAAGAGGTGCGATAGGGTGCGTTGCTCGCGCACGTTGGCCCTTTCCATGCCAGCGTGGTCCACCGAAGCTTCGGCTTCCAAGCGGGAAACCCACTTGACGAGCTGGTCGTAAAAATTGGCGTCGCGAACGCGTGCGTGCCCAACATCCTCCAGGGCTATTTGCCGGGCGCCGACCTCCATGTAGTCGGCCCAGTTGCGGGCGCTCTACTCGCGACTCAGAGCGTTGGTGCGCTGCTGCTCCATGTACCGCTAGCGGCACAAATCGGTGATACGCTGCTCCTCCGCCAGGCGGTCGCTCCAACAACTCCTGCTCCTCCGCTAGGCGATCGTGGTCCAACAACTCCTCGATCTCCGCATTGCCATCTAAAGATAGATAGAATGCCTCCTCCCTCCGTCTGCCTTCTGGTGAGAAACCGAACACTAGTTCCAGCGGTGACCACCTCCGCCGTTGCCTACCGCGGATGGGCGGGGGCATGGCGGACGTGGCGATCGAAGTCGGGACGGTGGGGGATTATGAGGATATGGCGAGTTGGGTCACGGTGCCACCAGAGAAGGCTGGGAAACAGTACTTATACGCGGAAGGTAGCGCGACGGACATCGGAATTCAATGCATAAGCAGGCATGGCTTAGCGCGCTAGCTTGCAGTGGAAAACTAGAGAAACTGAAATTATGACTGTGTCGTCTGGGTCGCACGCCGGCATGGCGGTCAAACAAGTGCACTCAAATCATCTCCCTCCTTGTCAACAATGATTCAATGGATTTAAAAAGCCCGCAACAATTAAAGTGCATCTTTTTCGCATCAGTTAGCTGCCTTAATTATGGCTGGCTGCATGCAGGCACTCAGAATCGCTCCTAGCCAGTATGCGGAGCAGCATGCAACGAGTCGCAGGCGAGGGCACGCATGCAGCCACTTAAATCGCTGGAATTAGTTAGGCTTAAACTTCTGCATGCCATTAATTATTGCCATTCCTTGGTCTTGCTGCTTTGCTCATGGGACTAATAAACCCGGACAGAGGGAGTACCTTGGTTGGTGAGAGGTTTGAATTAAGCCCTGCAAACCGGAAAGGAGGTACTAGTACGTGCGTGATCCGCTATTTATTCGTGTAGGATTCAGTAGGTCGTTTCTTGAATTGAGCCCTGCAAACCAAAAAGGAGGTAGTACGCGCGTGATCCGCTATTTATCGGTGTAGGATCGAGTAGGTAGGATAGTGTAGCTTGTCAGTTTCTTCAGAGGTAGGCATTTTTATTCAAAAAACTGCCACTTCAGATCTTGCGTCGCAAATAGAACTGCCAGGAGCGCATTAGTAGGCTAGCTAGTGATTGATCAGTAACTTGTAAACACTGAGCGAACAGAAATAAGTAAATGTTAATGCATCTCAATGATTCACAGATCATATAAAAATATGTAGCTCCAAAAGCAAAGATCAGCCACTTCGGATCTTGCATCGCAACTAAAACTAACTAGTACGATTCCCATACATAAGATCAACATGTTAATGCATCTCAATGATTCACAGATCATATACAAATATGTAGCTCCAAAAGCAAAGATCTAGAAAAAACATTTGTTCTTCCTACTAACATGGATGCTTCTCTTGGCCAACATTCAGTATAGACTGAAAGAAAAATTTGTTTGTGAAGTCTACAATTCCTCTTGCAAACGTAAGTGGTTTCACCAACAGCTGGAACCATGAGAATGAACCACACATGATGGAGGAACATCCACTACAATATGATTTGGTCTTCTCTCGATCACACCGCGAGACTATTTTCGGAATACAAACTTTAACTTAGGCAAAATGATGCCCATTGTATAATCAGACCAAAGCAATGAAGCACCTAGTGTTGGCCAATAAATAGTACAGTACTACTTTTTTGCAGTCCATGAAGTGACTATCCAATCTTTCTGTGTCTATTTTCAAATGGCACTGCATGCAGTGACTATACTATTCTCTTGTGCAGTTCAACCAAAATTGCGGACCCTTTTTTTGTTTGCCAAATAGCAACGAGCAGACATCTCTGTCTGCACAAATATCAAGCAGCTATTAAACATATACCACACCTTGTATTTTCAGTTTAAACATGTCTCTTCCACTTAGCATCTGTCATGTTGTGCACTGGACAATCTGATACAGTTATGTTTTGCCCTGGACATTTTCATACTGAATTGATTTGCTGATTCAGAGCAGAAATAGAGCGCCTATTCTTCATCAGACCAAGGATATCCATGTTCGCAGTGATGGAAGAGGTGAAATCGATACAACTGAAATTGAGCATCCAATCATTGAATCTTGTCCTGCACCTCCAATGTAGGTCCACCCTGCCAATAAATTCACATGCAAACCACTAGTATTACTATCTAATGACAGTACAAAAAGAGTAGCAAGATAGTAGCAAACCATGTACCTTCCTAATGAATAGCTCATAGTGCCACCAAATGGATATAAATGTTTGGAAAAAACATGCTCTAATGTTGAACCAGTTGGACTTTTTGTGCAGTTCCACTAAAATAGAGCATCCCTGTTTGCATAAATATTGAAAGTGTGATTACTGTAAAAACGACACTAGCTGAAGCATAGACTCACAAATATAAGCATTCCAATTTCATAATGGAATAGGTAGCAAGACTGTTTCTAACCACCTATTTGAAGGAATAAATAAGGCAACAACGACTGATGTTATAAAGGCATATATAGTTCTTTTTGAAAGAATGATCGACTCCTGACCTTTCCTCTTCTTTTAAGCATATTTTGTGCAGTTCAACTAAAATAAAATGCCATCACCGCCTTGACAATTCAATGACATTGTACAAAAGGAAATGACTTAACATTACATCATGATGTCAGGTATGTAGTCGACAGGCATTAGAGACAAACATACAGACCTCCTCCGATAACATAATGAACATTAATTTTAACAAAGGTGTGACTAGCTTTACCAGGATAATTTGAGTGAACTCTACACCCTCTATTCCTTAATATAAGACGTTTTCGCGGTTCAATTAAAAGTACCCAAACGTCTAGAATTTAGAAAAACAGGTAGTAGTTTTGTAGAGCACATATCTGGGAAAGCATGCCACACTTTATTTTATGTCCATACGCTAATGCAACACCATTCGAATACTACAAATATACACTAATCCCGTGGCTAGTACAACAGTAGAGTAGTTAGTTTATTACAGGGTATAGTACAATGGTTTTACTGAACATATTTCAATAAACTCTAGCACTGGAAGATTTCTATAAGAATTAACAATACAAAATGTAAAGGTAACAAGTTTCAGCATTGGTATACTAGCTGTGCATGATAATTAAACTAAATACGGAAGTTTGAAGGTAACTAGCGTTATTAACTAATCACAGTATAAAAAATTGCAAACCATGTACCTCCAAGGTAAATATCATTTCGAACTCGGGGGGGGGGCCTTAAAAATTGCTATCCCAATCTTGATAATCGATCAAACATAAAAATTGATCAAACGAATCAAGAGAACAGCCGGAGGAGGAGGTGCCCACTCTTGACCTTTCCTCTTGTCATCATAACTTTTTGTGTAGTTTAACCAAAATAAAAATGACATCAGCGCCTTAGCATTTTGGTGACACTGTACAAAAAAATTAACTTATCTCATGAAAGTGAGGTATGTAATCTATAAGCATTAATAGTGCAAAAATCTGAAGGTAGTAACAAGTTTCATCGTTGGTATACTGGATGTGCAACAGCATTAGAATGCCTTAGCTGAAAAATCTTTAATACATCCACAATCAACAGCTAACCCTGAAATAATCCAGTGACATTAAATGGCATTGCTTAAATTTATCGGTGGCATTAGACTGAGAGCGGCATTAGTTAAATGTGGCATCACTTTAGCAGTAGCATTGCTTGACTTGACTGCTGGCGTTATACTAACAGCAAAAAAAGTGGCAATAAGAGCATAGGAGGCCCATTCAAATAGTGGGCGCACCAGTACGATGTACCTCCATGGACGCAGAGTGGTGAGGGAGGTATGGTTGCCTAGAGCAACAAATATCCAGGCAGCATATGTGGATTACGTCCCATTTTTGTTCTCTTTAGCCACCTTTTTCCTATGTGAGGACAACAAACCGATCGACCTAGTCATTCTCTATTGCGTTGTCATGCCTTTCTACCCTTCTTCAACCAAGAGACACGAGACTCGTTCCTTAGCTACTGATTTTGCCCTTTTCAACCTAGATGCGGGTTTGATGCCTACTCTCTTGGACAGTACAATCTCCCTTCCTTTCCTTATTCAACCAAGACATGGATTAGTCTGCATGAAATAGGGTTTCCTTTAATAGTGCAAATTATGGTTTTCGTCTGCGTGGCCAGCAGAGTAGAGGATAGTAAATGGGGAAGATGGTGGAGTGGAAAAAGATCCACATGCAATGACGTGGCAGATGGGGCAATAGAACAAGTGTATGGTTCGAAAAGAGGTAGCATACCTGAGGGTCGGCGGGAAGTTGCTTCGCTCGTGGTCGTCGTCCTCCGCACACACTACAGTAGCAAGCTTGGGGACGGAGGCCATCCCGCACGGGCGCTAGGTCTGAGAGGACGGCCTTGTCGTTAGTGCGTGACCTCGTTCGCTGACGATGAGTATGTCAACGTTGCACGTCCTTTTCTTCCCCAGGGGATCTATGATCACCGATGAGGAGGGAGAGAGAGGCCGTATTTTTTAGATCTGGAGAGAGGGTGATAGTATGAGAAGCAAGTGGGCAGCCCTTAGCAAGAAAGCGCTAAACCTCCAGCCTATATATCTTTTTTATACTACTAGTACTGGAGGTGGAGTAGTGGTAGAGTAGTTTATATTTTCTCTGTGTACTATACTAGTTAGTCGTGCTTCAAAACTAAACGGTATGCCATTAAAAAAATAAAGGTCGATAACTAATGCGGCAGCTCGGGCCAACGCGGCCAGATCGCATTTTGCACGAGAAATTAAACACCATGTTTCGTTGCCATGTGGTCATGTTCCAACATATCAGCGAGACGGCGACGAGTCCTTTTCTACTAGTATTTCCGAACGAACTTGTAGGCCGGGGCGCCTCTTCGTGAACCGTAGCAAACTGGCAACTGTCCACCGACTCTTCACCTTTCCCTCTTGATTTGGAACTGCTGTCACACGCTCTTCCTGTCCCTCCTCCATTTTCCTTCAGCCCTTCACCCTTCCTTCTGTCATTGTTCGATCGTCTTCTCCATGGAGGGAACAGGCCGGAAACGACCTCGTTATTCTTGCCCCGATCTGAAAGATGACGTGGTGGAGGAACTCATTGATCGGTGCGACATCATCACCTTTCCCTCTCGATTTGGAATTGCTGTCGCACGCTCTTCCTGTCCCTCCTCCATTTTCCTTCAGCCCTTCACCCTTCCTTCTGCCATTGTTCGATCGTCTTCTCCATGAAGGGAACAGGACGGAAACGACCCCGTTATTCTTGCCCCGATCTTAAAGATGACGTGGTGGAGGAACTCATTGATCGGTGCGACATCATCACCTCGGCTAGCATGGCAGGTTCATTCAAGACCAATATCGACTCAACTAATAACATCATTACAAGGAACCCAAGAGTCAAGGAGTGGTTTGATCTCCCCTATCTTCTTCGCCGTGACCTTGATGACTGGCGCGGGGACGATGGAGGCCTCGCCTTGTGCAAGTTGATGCCGCTTGATAATGATACGTATGATGTTAAGATGCCATCGCTTGAGGGTAAGGCTTGGGGAGGCGCAAATGGAGATTGAGTTGTTTACATTGGATCCAACTGCGAGTGGGAACTTGTGAATGTGTACACTCGTGACCGGGTTCCACTTCCAAAATCTCAGCAGACTTCCCAAAGGTTGAGCACACCGGTATTGTACGCACGTTCAAATACGATCATGGTGACTGTCTTCTACGGAAGATAGCAATTTGTCAAGTTCCCAACTACTCTTGGAATTACAAGAACTATGAAGTTGTTTCTATCTTCGACAAGCTTGTTGTCGTTCTTCGTGGTTTGACTAGATGGATATTGCTCAAAAATCAGTTTCTGTACACGGATGAGTACTGTGATGCAATTCCACACGAGGGCCTTGTGTTTGCTGCCACCACTCATGGCAATGTTTTTTCATGGAATCCTTATGCTTTTGGTATGTTTGTCTTCCACCATAATTATAATTGTTTCATCCACATGCATGCGGGTTAGCAAGTTTCCCTTTACTAATTAACCTTCTTCTTGTGTTTCCAAGGTCCTGTGAACATTCCACCACCTATACTTGAAATTTTTTATAACCAAGGGGGAGATGACAATGGTGATGATCACGAGCATGAGGACGAGCAGCGCCCATATACTCTGTGGCGCCTGGCAACTAATTCTGATGGATCACCTCTTCTTGTGTGTATACATCCCGCTGATGATGTTACACCTAAGGAAGCAGGTGTAGTCTCCCATGGTCGCACTCTCTGGACCTATTCCCACACCCGTTGCATGGTATTCAGGATGGATACTAGTGTGCTAGCGCCAACACCTTCTCCCTGGTACAGAATTGATAGTCTGGGAGAAAACTCACTCTTCCTTGGACAAAACTATCCAATGATGGTGAAAGGCGATCCAACTGTTGTTGACACAACATTACTACCATTTATGAGAAGCAACTGTGTCTATACCTCGGACATTTGGGTGGTTCCCTACCCTAGTACTGATATAGTAGGCCGCTTCAGCCTGGATGATCAGTCCTACATTGGTCTCGAGATCGACAATGGATGGCCCGTCCTAGAGAATCACTGGTGGTTCAAAGCAAGCGTTTCCAATGCCGAGGAATGGTTGAGTTGAAGTTCATTTCATTGCTTGTTATTTGTTGTGTGATGAAAACTTTAGTATTTATAATGTATCCCCGTTGTCGATGTGGGTTGACGACCTGTTGTATGTAATAAAATGATATGCCCGTGATAAACTTACTAAATTTATGAATGGCTTTCGAGTCGCTTCTCTGAGTGAGTGGTGCGACGAGGCAAAAAAATATTTTCTGAATACATAATTGTACGTGCATTGCAACAGGTTATCGGATGAGGCCAATCAACAATAGTAGTACACTATTTGTACTAGCTTCACATGCTTCGTGCGGCGGGCGGGTGTTTTTATTGTAGCCATATGTTAATGTGTTCGCTGTATGTAACCAGCACCTCCAATCCTCGATACTAGTACTATATAAGTAGTAGGAGTAGTAGGGTCAAGGGTGGCATGGGCCAGAACAAGCATTCACTTCCAAGAGTACGGCACACGCCACCACCACGACATCCATCTGACACCATATTATTCCTTGGAGTCCGTGCTAGAGCAATCTCTTCAACCTCGTCGTTTCTCTAACTTCAGCCATCGCGCGGCGGCCGAGGTGGGGGTTTGCCGATAGTTGGTTTCCTCAACTGCGGTCCCACTTGTAAGGCCAACTCCAATGCACGACCCCAAACGGACCTCCATTTTGCACGAACTCCAACGATAATTTTGACTAGAAAAGCAAGACCAAAGAAAACAAGAACCACAAGAATACATTTTACTACTCTAGAAGATATCCAACTTCCATAACTGCTCCTGTAAGTTGGATTAGTGCCTTCTTGATGCATTCATTGTTGATCTGCGGAGGCTCGATCTTGCGTGCTTCTTTCTTCTTCGAGTGTAAAGAAGTAGACGTTGCTTCCTCGCATTTAGTCTCATGTCTAGCCTCTATTCTAGTAGGAGTATCAACAAGTGCACTAGTCTCATCTCTAGCATCTATGCTAGCTAAAAGTGCTAGAGCATCTACTAAATTGCGCTCTATCACTATATCGATGTACTCTTCTTCCCAATACCAAAACTTGCATCCATTCTACACCCTCCGTTACACAATACATGCCTTCTATTTGTCAAAATATAGATGCATCTAGACATGTTTTAGTATATAGGTACATCCATTTTTGGACAAATGGAAGTCAAGTATTTTGGAACAGAGGGAGTACACAATAATTTTTTAAAGTTAGCACAACTAGTCTAATCCGAGAGAACAACCGAAGATTTGGTCGGGTTCTTCCTCCTTTTGCCAACACGTGGGACATCCAGCATCCAGGTCGTGTCATGCAAGAAAATAGAGTGGTAGTTGAAGCCATGTGATGTGCATCTTGGGTTAAACTATAAATAGAATCTTACTACTCTTGAGTAACTCCAAAAGCGGCCACCGAAGATCTTTATTGGATTTGTTTTTCATCACCAGCATGTCGAGGTGAAAGATGTGCAGGTTCAGTGGGTCCTCTTGCGTTTTCACTGACATGTGGGACCGCATGTGAGCAAACAGATGTTGGGCTCCGCGTGTCTGCTGGCTGGCTGAGAAGAGAGATGGAGGACGGCTGAGCATGGACTCTAGGAAATTTGTTCTACGTACCTCGATATAGGCTCGATATAGTGGGGTGGCATGGGCCATAACTAGCATTCACGTCTAGCAGTACGGCACACGCCACCCACACGAGTCCCATCCGACACCAATTTTCTTGGAGTCTGTGATACATCCATCTCTTCTCCCTCCTGTTTTCTCAGCTATCGCGCGGTGGGCGGGGTGGGGGTTTGCCGATAGTCGGTTTGCTCAACTCTGGTCCCACTTGTAAGTGAAAATGCAACACCGCACGCATTCCCCCTTGAGCAGCGTGCCAGACCAACCGTGTGGGGGTGCTACGCCAACACGGCAGGCTTTTCCTTTTGAACTTGTAACTCGTACAATTTGGTTCTGCTCCATGGCGCGACCGATAGATAGAAAATAATAATTTTGCCTAGAGTAATGAGAAGTTTGGTTCTGGCGCCATTCATGCATGGAGTACGCACAAAAATTATGAAGTTGATGCAAAAGGTAAGATAATTACTAGTAGTACCATATACTACTACATGGATTTGACGGAAAGATAAAAATACATACGGATCCATCAATGACATCCTCACGCCCTAGTGCGCCGGGTCACCAACCGACGTGTGAGGAGCAGCGGCGTTGGTGGCGAGCTCAACGTGCTTCTGAACAATGCTGTCCAAGGTTGCCCTGCGGTCCAAGAAGGCCAGTGTCCTATCATCCTCCTCTTGCATGTAGTAGTCCTTGTGGACGATTTACGCCTAGACGTGGGTGATTATTTCGATGGTGTCTTGCTGCACTAGGCGCTGCGCGGCGAGCGCAACCTCGAGGTGGACATTCTCCGGCGCGACGGCGGGCAGTCGTAGGGCCACCAGTGTGTCAAAGAGGTTGTCACCATAGTGGCCGTTGAGGGTGGCGGGCATCGCAGAGCCTGGGCGCGTCGGCTGGAGGCGTACGTCAAAGTCGTCCGCAAGCTTCTTGACGACGGTGAACTTGTCAAGGAAACCGACGAGGACCTCGTCGAACAACGAGACGAAGTTGTTGTCCAAGCAGCCCCTCGCCCATGCAGCCTCAAGCAATACCTAGAAATGTTCCTCGGTGCCGGGCCGCAGGCTGGCGTCATGGACCATCTGGCACAGCCAGCTGATGCTCGCGCTCATCGCCTCCATGGGTCTAGCTTAGCTTCTAGTCAACTGATCTTGCGATTCGAGTGATCACTCTTGCCCTTGGTTAGCGTGCATAGGTGCGTAGGATTTCGTACTACTCCTCGGCCCTCTGCACCTGCCTTTGGTTGTATGATAGGTGGGCCAGCCACCCCTTGGGCCCATGTGTCATTCACCCAAATGCAGTTGCAGTAAGTCAATGAAGCTGCGTCCCCCTCCGTGCCGGTGCAGTATAGTCATCTCACCGGACCTCTAGTTTTATAGTTGGGGCCAAACGAGAGAAGTTTGATGTTTACTGGTTTATTGGTCCCCTTTGCATTTTGCACCAAGTTTTGACCTTTGATTTAACTAATAAAATGTTAATGCATGTAAACAAAAATGTTGTGTAAGTCACCTTACAAAAACCAAATAATCCCAAAACACTTAGGCACGGTGCATTAACTCCCTCCTCATTTCTTATTTCGTGACATATCAACTAATGAGAGATGTGGGCCATGCATGCTTTCAATGACTTGATACTACCAAACATGACATGCAGTGTTTACTTCATTGCATGTAATCCTATTAGTTAGCAAAAAGACATTAAGTTCTCTTGCCCATAGGAATAAAACAATACACCATGTATTTATTTACAGACGGAGTAGTACATTTTTTGTGACATGCATTACTAGATTTTGCTAGTCAAATACTAAAATCCAGATGGACGTGGTAGTACTCCTAAATCCAGACGGTGGTGCTACTAGTACTAGTAGTAGTACTACTAATGTAGTAGGAGTACTAGCATTGTACTACCCATTGGTCAAATTATCACGTGCTGCTCCTCACAGTGAAGTGACAAGACCCTGCGTCGGAGATGACACCTGAGTATAGGCGCCATGTTCGGCATACCATAGCCAGCCTCACTGTCCGCAGTCACTATCATCATGGCTGTAGAGCTAGCCTCCTTACAACTAGCCTTGTTCGACATAAATTCCCGTGCATAGATGCCCGTGCATTGCACGGAACACCGAGATTGGGGGTGGACAGTGCCGGCAGCGGCCATGGCGCCAGATTTTTTCCACGGCCTTCTAGATGTGGTGGGGAGGAGATAAGGCTGATTGTGAGAGACAAGGAGTTGTTTGTAAATAGGGAACAAGGGCGGGCATCGTTTTGCAAAAATGGAGAAGTTTGGTTTGTATGCGTCAGATCTAGATCCGACGGCTATTGGTGAAAGATGGGAGGCACAACATCATCACCAACTCAGGACCTGTTTGATTCGTAGATTTTGAAACGCAGGAATAGGACACGGCAATATTACAAGTTTCAAACTGATATTACAAATGTTAGGAGTAATTCTGCACCTACGAAGAGGGAATTACTATGAAGTTTACGTTAGAACTTTCGTTACTTTAGGTGGATGCAGTATTATCATACAAACTAAAATCCACCGCCCTGACATGTCACTAATGGGCAAATAAGTTTTCGAGTCTCTTGCCACTTGATGTTTCAAAAACAAATTCCGCTTCTACGGAGACTTTGTCATTTAGGCTTAGACGCTTGTGGTGATCAGCACGCCATTCATTGTTGCGCCAGGGAACGCCAAACCTCATTACCTTGAGCACACTTGGCTCCAGAACAAAGAACCTGGCCAATTTAATCTTAGATGTGCTGCCTCAGTAGTCGATCAAATCAATTTCTGTAAGATGGAGATCAAGGCATTCGATGAGATTGTTATAGTGCAACACATTTTTCACTTTCGGGTCTTTTTTTATCTGCAAAAGAAGAGAACATATTAGAGCAGCTGGCTGTATAAGATTGCCGTGTCATCAAAAGGTACCAATATCATTCGCTCATACGATAGGGTTGGCTGGCTAGTGATATTTTTTCACTCTCTCTCCTCTCTCTCTCTCTCTCTCGCTCTCTCTCTCTCTCTCTCTTTCTGTTTCCTCTCATTTAACTAGGAGAACGTGAAGAGCTTGGGCATTTGTTGCCTTCCACTATGTGGCCGATGCCATATTTCGCAAAAGTATGCCACATAATACGCATCGATGTCAAATCAAAAGATTTTGGCACCGCTCTCGCGATGTGAGAGAGTTGGCACCGCTGTGCACACAGACCCACATGTATAAACAAATCAATCAAACCAACTACACCAGCCTCTCACTCTCCCTAACAAGTTTTTTTATTGCCTCGGTCCTCTCTCTCTCCCATGAAGTGTTTTTTCATTGCGTGAGTTAATTTGGCACCGGAGCAAAGTAGGTGATCCAGATTGGGGCATCAGGTGAACAATGGAGGGGCATCGATGCCAAATGCATCACAAGTGAATTTTGCATGTGTTTTGGCCTACATAGCCCACTTTTGTACTCCCTCCATCCCAAAATTCTTGTCTTAAATTCGTCTAAATACGGATGTATCTAGTTACATTTTAGTGTTAGATACATCCATATCTAAACAAATGTAAGAGAAGAATGTAAGAGAAGAATTTAGACCATAGATTTACCGAAGAAAATGCCAATGCATGTCACTAAAAATTACACCATTTGAAATTATGTTCAAATATGAATCCAACGATATAGTTCTTAGTGACATGCATTAACATTTTGTCAGTTAAATCTATGGTCAAATTTTGATACTGCAAAATTAGAAGAGTAAACCAGGACGGAGGTAGTACTTGCTCTTAGGGTAACCATAGAGTTACTGGAGTAGTCTAAGTTACTTTCCACTATGACTAGCCTAGGCTACTATAGTAGTACAGCATAAAAATGATACAGGTGATCACTGAGAAAAAATACTAAAAACATTTCTTTCGGTGTAGTGCATAGATGTAGTTTTGAACACTACACTTGTCATCCTAATTTGGGAAAATTACAAAAAAAATTGAGCTACGTTGTGATTACCATTTGCTAATAGGAAAGAAGTTTCACCTCGACGAGTAGCTTCTCCGTGCATGGAAAGCATGTAAGGAATCCAACAACTTCATCCAGATTGGGGCCGATAGATCTTAGTGCCAAGATCTTCACCGTGCGCATGGACTGGGTCAACCTTGTGGGAATCATTTTCTGGAAGACGGTCGTAAATACATCAAGAAGAAATTTAAAAATGTGAATTTCGACAAGATGGAGAAGAAGATGAGTGTTGTACCTAAATGATTATGGATCCAGTAAAGAGTTCAGAGAATTTGGCAGACGAGTACACCAACACTGTCAATTTCGGTGCGTCAATGACCCAGATTTTTGTTGGACCTTCTAGATCCGATACAAGCAATCTCTCAAGGAAAGGCGCATTCTCAATGACCATAACGTGGAACAGCTGGAGTGATCTCTTCCCAATTGATGTCTTGTTGCGGGGCCAGCAAGACACATAAATCCATCGGAGATTCGTCAAGGCGATGTGGAGGCTAATGAACCTGTGGATCTACTCAAGACAAAGGTACTCGAGCGTTGTATAGCTGCGGAGCAGGTGCTCCATAGCCTTCTTCAAGATGACAACGTCAAAGAGGTCGAGTTCCTTGAGTTGAGGGAGAAGAAGGGCGGGCACGACATTAATCTGGGGAAGATAGGAGGAGCTGAAGCTGGCATGGCGCAGCGTTGGTGTGAGGTGGAGCACGGACGGCGGCAAAGAGCGACATCGTCCAGCTTCAAAGCTGAGCTCCTCGAGCTGACCTAGGGTGGGGGATAAGAACCACTTGTCGAACTTGGGTTGGACCTTGCAGTTGGTACTGAACATGCGGAAGTCAAGGCGCTTGGTTGGCCCAGGGTGCGATGAAAGGATCTTGGAGACTGCGGCCATGCATTTGCAATCCCTGTCGCAGAGGCAGCTGTCGACGGCGAGGTTGAGGGGGACGCGGCGCTAGAGGGGGAGCCACCGCCGGGAGAGCAGGGCGGTTCGCACGACAGATTTGCTGGGGAGGAGGCCGATGATGACGAGCAGCATGTCCTCGGGGAGGCTGCTGATGAAGTCCAGGCTCGCCGGATGCGGTTTTGGCTCGAGCCGCCTCTTCTTGTTGGCTGCCACGTCGTCCATCTCAACCGGCGGCAACTCCGGTGTACACGTGTGTTGGTGTGTGTTGTGTGCTGGGTGCGCGCGAGTGCGTCCTTCTGTGCATGCCGCCGCGCAGTGGTGAATTGTGTGCGAGTGCGTCCTTCACGTGCAGGAAGTGTGTCCTCAATGCGCCCTCAGTTTACTAGCATGCGGGGTGCTACCCCGAGTGGTTTCAACTTTGTTTACTTCACCGCGTGTCAGATGGGCCTCTAGTTTACTTATTTTCACCCACTGCCACATGGGCCAGCACACGAAGATACAGAACACGAGCTGACAAGGCAGCATGTGGACTGGTTGATCGGACAACTAAACAATATACGGAGCTATACGCTGACATAGTGAGCGTATAATCCGTCTATATAGAGAGTTCGAGTGAGAGGGGATGCCCGTGAGAGATAGCAGAGAGACCGAAAGAGCTACTCCCCCCGTTCGATAATGTAGTTCCAACATTTTTTTAGAAGTCAAACTTTTGAAACTTTGACCAAGTTTATAAAGAAATTACTTATATCTACAATACCAAAGATAAATGATAGTATGAAGTAAGTACATGTTGTGATGAATCTAATGATCGTTCCAGATGTAAATGTTTTTCTCCACATATACCTGGTCAAACTTTTCTGAGGTTTGACTTTTCAAAACATCCATATGCTTATGGGCGTGACAGAGTCCCTAACTAGAGAGAGAGAGAGAGAGAGAGAGAGAGAGAGAGAGAGAAATAGAAAGAGTGAGTGAAAAAAGTGTGTGTGCGTGTGTGAAAGAGACATGGATAACACATGACAAAAGTAGAGAAAAAGCATGTGTGTCTTATGCAAACATATCACACATGCATCTTTGACAACGGAGGCAAGGTGAGGAGATAGTGTGTGGTTTTTTGGAACCGAGAGAGCAAGACCCCTAGCACATGGCCAAGAGGGGTCTAACAAACAAGGGAGAGAGGTCAAGTGAGACGTACGGAGAAAATGCAGACATGTGGAGGAGAGAGTGTATGTTTGTCATAGAGAGATCTCATGGAGATCATGATGGGACTACATGGGTGGGAGATCGAGTGACAAGGTGTGTGCGCGATAGAAGATGCCCCGAGAGATATCGAGATAGACGTATGGATGGAAGGAGACAATAAGTGTGTTCCTGATGGCTAGTAAGAGATAATCATACTTAGGAGGTGGGGAGTGCTTGCGCCTATGATGGAGTGAAGGATTATGGTACTTAGGGGGGTGCGTGTCCCATGGAGAGAGAACAAGGGCGGAGAGTGTTGGATGGGTCTATATGTATAGCGCGAGCGAGACATGTGTATGTGTGAACCAAGGAGATATAAGGTCAGTTTGGCTTGCGTCCTGAGCATCTTTTGTCCTGCCTGGGGTTGTGGCTGGATTTCATGCATGCTTGTTTGGTTGCTACCCTGTGAAAAAGAAAGCCCGCCTGGCCTGGATTCCCTTGCACTTTAATTATCCTGGCTGGACTCCAGACACTGCAAGTAGCCTAGCCCAGGCGACCGATTTTGAACGCCTGACCGTGCCTGGTCATGCGGCCACGAGGCTAACAGCAACCTGGATGGATATTAGCATTAAATAATTGCTGCATGGATTGATTGATGGGACGTTGATGCTTTTCCTGGGCCAGGAATGAACCAAACGCTTCAGTACCACACAAGCCTGGCCAGGCAGAAATATTTTACATCTCACATCCACACCAGGCAGTACTGACCATCAAGGCATGAGGGTCAGGTCATGAACCAAACTGACCAATAAAGTTTGAGAGAGATTGAGGAGTCCCTATAAGTCTGAGTGGTGCGTCAGATAGCTGAGAGGGGGAAAGAGATATTCCATCTGCTCGATAATGCAGTGCATGTAAATTTTTATAAGTCAAACTTTGGAAACTTTGATCAGGTTTACACAAATGTTATTTATATCTACAATACCAAAGATACATCATACAAAACTACATCTCATGGTGAATCTAATGGTATATGTTTGCCGTTCTAAATGTAATTCTTTTTCTCCACGTACATGGTCAAACTTTGTGATGTTTGACTTTTCAATAAATCTATATGATATGGACCGAGGAGAGTGCCTAAGTCAAGACAGACCAAGTGCGTGTGAAGGAGAATGA
The DNA here is from genome assembly GCF_018294505.1 of Triticum aestivum. Classification (NCBI taxonomy): domain Eukaryota; kingdom Viridiplantae; phylum Streptophyta; class Magnoliopsida; order Poales; family Poaceae; genus Triticum; species Triticum aestivum. The sequence continues at coordinate 321,565,110 of NC_057804.1, read as the reverse complement.
GTAAGTGTGCAAAAAGAGTATGCGTGTGAAACAGAAAGTGACAACAAACGATAAATTAGAGAGAGCGAGTGTGTTTTTTAGTTTCTTATGCGAACATATCACGTATTCATCTCCGAGATAGAAAAGTGAGGCAAGGAGATACACGAAGATAACTAGTGTGTGATTGCTTGCAACAGAGAGAGACACCCCTGTAGCACATGTCCAATAGAGGTCTGGCCAACAAGGAACAAAGGTCGAGAGGGACACATGGAGGACATGGACACATGGGGAGGGAGAGAGGGTGTGTTTGTGATAGAGAGATCCCCTCGAGATCGTGAGGGGACTATATGGGTGGGAGATCGAGGGAGGTGCGTGCGCGATAGAAAGATGCCCCGAGAGAAATCGAGGTAGACCATGCACATGTTTGTCATGGAGACTAAGATTAGCTAGTCATATACATATAGGGGGGACTACGCATGCCTACAATTGAGTGAGAGACCATAATACTTGGCTAGCTAGGCATGAGATTGTGTGTGTGTGCGTCTGAGATGGAGAGAGAACGAGGGAGAGAGATAGAGTTTTAGATGGGCCTATCGAGTGCGAGTGAGATATGCATGTGTATGTGTGACCCAGGTGGATGGAGAGTTTGAGAGAGGGGGGAAGAGCTCCGAGATGACAAAGTGGTGCGTGAGAGAGTTCCGGGCAACGAGCAAAGGAATTTGTGTGCGTATGATGAGTGCACCCAAGATATCTAGCTTGGAATAGCTACAGTATCATACATAGTGTGCGAGAGAGACCTATAGATGGTGTATATTGCATGCGGACTAGAAAGACCCCCCCCCACACACACACACAGAGAGAGAGATGGAGAGAAAGGGAGAGGGGCCAACAAGGTTTTTGTATCGGATGCGTGCGACATAATTGAAGATTGTC